>NC_141028.1:35552500-35685000 GCF_052040795.2 Danio rerio
CAAATAATTGGAAACACCGCACGCTTGACAACGTTTTTGTTAAATATATGCATAACTATAGTGTGCATAATTATTGGCACCCCTATGACTTTATTTATTTATTTATTTATTTATTTGTTTGTTTGTTTGTTTGTCAACAAAATCAGACATAATTAATAAAAAATTAATTATGTAAAAATAATTATATAAAATCTTTTGTAAAAAAAAAAACAGGTTATGTGCAAAAGAGAGAGAGAGAGAGAGAGAGAGAGAGAGGGGGGAAGACAAGATCAAAATGTCCCAAATGTTATTTGTTGGTGCACTGCCCATGAGGCTATCCTGTGAAATTATAAGAGG
Source organism: Danio rerio (assembly GCF_052040795.2). Taxonomy (NCBI): domain Eukaryota; kingdom Metazoa; phylum Chordata; class Actinopteri; order Cypriniformes; family Danionidae; genus Danio; species Danio rerio. The sequence continues at coordinate 35,552,837 of NC_141028.1, forward strand.
AAAACCGCTTTGAAGAATCTTCCCATTGATATTTTACATTTTATTGCTCAACTACGAGCTTCAGTTTCATAGTGGTGTAAATTTGAGGAAAGACATTGGCCAAACACTCTCAAGTCATTCATCACTATGTGAGTAAAACCAAAAACATAGCTGTGATGATTTGTTGTGAAAAAATGTTGAGCTTCACAAAATAGGAAATAAAAGTATGTGGCCCTGGACACCAAAACCAGTCATAAGAGAACAATTTTGAAAATTGATATTAATACATCATCTAAGATCAGAATAAAAAAAAAGCTTTCTGTTGATGTATAGGGTTAGTTGTGATAGCACATTGTTTGGCTGAGATAAAACTACTTGAAAATCTGGAACCTGAGTGTTCCTAAAAGCCAAATATGGAAAAAAAAACCTGTTTAAAAATGTTCAAATTGAGTTTTTAGCAATGCATGTTAGTAATCAATGATGCACATCACATTTCTAATCAGCCAATCACACGGCAGCAACTCAATGCATTGAGGCATGTAGACATGGTCAAGACGATCTGATGGAGTTCAAACCGAGCATCAGAATGGGGAAGAAAGGTGATTTAAATGACTTTGAACATGGCATGGTTATTGGTGCCAGACGGGTTGGTCTGAAAATTTCAAAAACTGCTGATCTACTGGGATTTTCATGCACAACCACCTCTAGGGTTTACAGAGAATGGTAACCACTTGTTACAACTGATTTATCCAAAAGAGCATCACTGAATACAATACATCCAAGCTTGAGGTGCATGGGCTACAGCAGCAGAAGACCACATCGGGTGCCACTACTGTCAGCTAAGAAACTGAGGCTACAATTGCACAGGCTCACCAAAATGAGGAAAACTTTGCCTGGTCTGATAGGTCTTGATTTCTGCTGCGAAAATCGGATGTTATTGTCAGAATTTGATGGCAACAACATGAAAGCATGGATCTATCCTGCCTTGTATCAATAGTTCAGGCTGCTGGTGGTGGTGTAATGGTGTGGGTGATATTTTCTTGGCACACTTTGGGCCCATTAGTACAAATTGAGCATCGTGTCTATGCCACAGCCCACCTAAGTATTGTTGCTGACCATGTCCATCCCTTTATGACCACAGTGTACCTATCTTCTGATAGCTACTTCCAGCAGGATAATGTGCCATGTATTAAAGCGTGAATCATTTCAGACTGGTTTCTTGAACATGAGAATGAGCTCACTGTACTCAAATGGCCTCCACAGTCACCAGGTCTCAATCCAATAGAGCTTTTGGGATGTGGTGGAACGGGAGATTTGCATCATGGATGTGCAGCCGAAAAATCTGCAACAACTGTGTGATGCTATCATATCAATATGGACCAAAATCTCTGAGGAATATACCTTGTTAACTCTATGCTACAAAGGATTAAGGCAGTTCTGAGGGCAAAAGAGTGTCCAACCCGGTACTAGTAAGGTGTACAGTATCTAATAAAGTGGCCGTTGAGTGTATATAATACAGTACAATAGACATTGTATTTTTTGTAATTTCCAATAACTAATTGCTTTGTGTTTGCCATTGTGACAGCACAAGCTATTGTACTATTTATTTAGCATAGTATTGAGGTTAAAGTGCATTTTAAAGGTTTAATTACTGTATGTTTATAAGTTTAACCAGGTTTGCAACGATGGATTTTTTAAAAGGGGTTTAATAAAATTGCCCTTAAGAATTAAACATCACATAATTTACATTTCACAGAAGTGCTAATTGCTAAGTTCGCCCTCAACTGTAGTAATATACTTGAAGTCAAAATTATTAGCCATCCTGTGATTTTTTTTTTCTTTTTCAAATATTTCCCAAATTATGTTTAACAGAGCAAGACATTTTAACAGTATTTCCAATAATATTTTTTTTTTCTGAAGAAGAAAGTATTATTTGTTTTATTTCGGCTAGAATAAAATAATTTTTTAATAGTTTTAGAACCATTATAAGGTCAATATTATTAGCCCTCTTAAGCATTTTTTTTTTACAATTGTCTACAGAACAAACCATTATTACACCATAATGATTTGTCTAATTACCCTAATTTGCCTAATTAACCTAGTTAAGCCTTCAAATGGCACTTTAAGCTGAATACTAGCATCTTGAAAAATATCTAGTAAAATGTTATGTACTGTCATCATGTCTAAAATTCTTTTTTTTTCCATTAAACAGAAACTTGGAAACTTGCTTCTATTTACCAAGGGTGCCGTTATTAATGGAGGGTGCCACAAAAAAAAAAAAAGAAAGACACTCTTGACAAATCAAATCTGTAGCAACTTATTCTTATTATTCGCCTCCAGATGTCTATTTGGCAACAATGTGGAATATTCCTCAAATTATGCCACTAAACTGAAAATATGCTGAACAAAATCCCAAAGACAGATGCAGTTTCACAGGCTGAGACTAGAGATATAGAATATGTCATTATTAATTTATGATTAAGAAAATAAAATAGTATACAAATGTCTAATTACAAAAATCTAAATTAGCAGAATACGAAAAAATATATCTGGTAAATTTCCTCAATTCACTCAATATTAGCAGACAAGCAAAACCAAATGTTCTGGGTTGCTCCTCAATACAGAGAGTTTTTCATTTGTGTATCAGATTAGCTCATCCTCACCACATGGTGTCTCTCTCCAGCCAGAAAAAAAAAAACACACACACACATGCCTCCACAGTCTAAACTCAGAGTCAGATTTTGGGCGTGACAGACAGGTCTGCAGGAGGAGGTGGTCAGTGGGGTTTCCTGAAGCACACAGTTCTCTATTGTTTGTATAGAAGTGCATATCATGGTGTGACCATGACATTTATCCCTATTTGAAATATTTTAATTAGGATGATGATAAAGACATCCACTATGGATGTCAGTGCAATGATACTTACAGTTGCACTTATTCAGATAACTAGAGATCATGATTCTCCCATGACTCTGAAAAATTAACTGAACGCTATGCAGCTTACTAAAAGTTCTCACAAAATGTTTATTGCTGCAATGTTTTAAACGTACACTTGTATGCTTGTATGTGTGTGTGCATGTGTGTTCACTTGTAAAGACTTTTGATAACTGGAATAATTTGTGTTTTTGAACAAAGTTTTTGAATTAATCATTCACTTACTGCACTGAATGAGTCAGTGTTTTGAATGAGTCTTTTTTTAAATGAATTATTCAATGACTCACTCATTGAAAGACATTTCACTTGCTTCATTACTGGATGAATCAGCATTTTTAATTATTCACTTGAACGCCTCAATGACAAACATGCTGTAAGTACAACACCATAGTTTTGCTGCAATTGCTGATAAGCTAATGTTTAGTCATATTTAAAAAAGGACTGACCTGATTTGGTGTAGATGTTGTAGATTTCGTCATAATCTGGCTTGACAATGTTCTTTTTAGTAGGACTAGAGACCGGAGACTCTGGGGCTTGTCTAGGGAAGACAGGCAGAACTCATTGGTATTGTGCAAACGCATAAGAAATAATTAGAATAATACTTTTATTTAATTACAATATTAACATGCAACAATTCAACATGAGCGTTTTGCTTTCTAAAATTCCAATGTTCTTTCTGTACACAATTTCTGCATAATTATGTACCGTAGGAATTATGCAAATCAATAACAACACAAACCTGCATGCCTTAAAAAAAACCCACCATGAACACTTTGCACAGTGCTACTCAAAGTGCTAAGTTGTGAACAATGAAGCAAACAGTCTGAAATCTGTCTTTACTGGGTCTGTACAACATCACACCTGAATTAGCTGGAGTTCTTAATCCTCTTTCAAGCGATGGAATATAAATGTGATATTAATATAATATGATGTTAGGGATTGTAGGTCTCCATCTTTAACCAATGTGAATCATCTGATCATTAACCTCCCATTTTCTCTGCCTCGCTGTCTGGGGCTCTTAGGTGCCTGTGAGCGGCTGTCATGGAGTCAGTGGTAATAGGAGAGGCTCCAACAACAGTAGAAGTCTAGAAAACAGTCTAAAACTCTGAGTTACATACACAAACACACACACACACATATACACACACACACACCTCATCAGTCCATGGAGGTTGTCTGTGGCTTGGTTATTAGTGTCACCCTGCGCGGACAGCTAAAGTGTTGGACTTACTTTTCATTTCCTTTCCAGCCTCACCATCTGGATTCCTATTATACTATAGGTGTGCCAAAAACAAAATTCGAGGAATAATTTGCAATAATGAAAAACTATTTATTATAATTATTCATTCATTAATTTTCTTTTCGGCAAAGTGCCTTTATTAATATGGGGTCGCCACAGTGGAATGAACCGCCAACTTATCCAGCATATGTTTAACACCCATCACAAACATCCATACACACTCATTCACACATACTACTGACAATTTAGCTTCCATACACTTATTTATTTCATATTTATTATTATTATAATTATTATTAATATTATTATTATTAAATATTAAAAAAAAACTTTTATATAACATTTAAATAATATTTACAGTGGGTTTTGACTAATATTTCCCTGGTTTAAGCCTCGGCTGGGTCAATTGGCATTTCTGTGTAGAGCTTACATGTTCTTCCCCGTGTTCACGTGGGTTTCCTCTGGGTGCTTTGGTTTCCTTCAAAGTCCAATGACATGCATTATAGATGAATTGGGTAAGCTAAAAATTGTCCATAGTGTATGAGTGTGAATGAGTGTGTATGGATGTTTCCCAGTGATGGGTTGCAGCTGGAAGGGTATACACTGCGTAAAGCATATGCTGGATAAGTTGCCAGTTCATTCCACTGTGGCAACCCCAGATTAATAAAGAGACTAAGCTGAAAAGAAAATGATTGAATGAATGAATGACCTAAATGCATTTGCTGCATTCTATTACTATAAATTGGTATAATTCGGTATTTAAGTACTTTTCTTAATATTTGCAATATTATCAATTTCTGTGATATTTAACATACAATTAAATAATCATTGTTGTATAATAAAACTTGACTAATAAGATAAGCCCATGTAAGTCAATATATTATGAAATACCATATAGTAGCAGCAGCAGCAGTAGCCATTGTTGCTATTACTACTATTTTAAAATAAAATTACCAATAGGGCTGGGCATTATATCATTTCAGCATCGATATCGCAATGTGCGCATTCGCAATAGTCACATAACAAGGATATGTAATGTCTGAATTATAGCTGACCAGGAGCCACAGAATTGTATTTAGTCACTGTATTTATATGGAACTTATATGATTATGCACAAAAATGTTTCTTACTTAGAAATTGTATTTTGTTTCTAGTCCAATTATCTACATGTCAAAGTGAAAACAAGATTGTTTTAATTACCCCACTGGCAGACAACTTCCTTAAATCAAGCAAAAAAACTTCTGACAGTAAAAACTAACCAATACTTTTACTTGGTCTCAGACTTTTTTTTTTTTTTGATATTTAGAATAGGGATGTCCAGATCCAATCATGTGATTGGAAATCTGGCCCAATCGTGCGGTTTCAGACTCGATCAGAATCAGACGTTACCTTCCTGATCAGGACTCAAATATATGTATATTCTATTTTTTAACACATCTATAGTTAAGTGGTGGCATAGAGTTAGACCTCTTTCTTGACTTCACACAGAAACAGCAACGCATGCGACATGACATCACTTTGTTGCAGAGACGCTATTGATTAAATGCCGGCAAAGTAAAACACGGAAGCAGCTTGAAGCGGAAAGCATGAGTATGTCTGCGCTCTCGAGGTATTATAAAGTTAATGATGACAACATTGCCATAGCAGACCATGAGGTATGTAAACTTAAGATTGCCTGCCAGATATTTTAAATTGAGGTGATATTTGTTTTTAATGTTAGATTTCTTTATATTAACTGTTGCACTAAAGTCCAAAAGTTAAAAATTTGTTATTTATTACTTGATTGTTCAAGCTACCTCGCAGAAATGCTTTGTTTGTTAACAGATTTGTTAAATGTTAAAATGTGGTGAATTAATTAATAAATAAGGAACTTCATGGATCTGTTTCTTTGATCTTCTTTATTCTTTTTATGTATTATAGAAGTATCAGATTGGGATTCTGTATCGATATACTCGGTATATTTTGGTATACTCAAAATTAAATGACTCGGACTCAAGGATAAAAAATCTGATCAGGACATCCCTAATTTTGATTTGATTAGAAACAAGACAAAATAAAACCGTCAAGCAAAGCTATTCAAACTGTCGTGTGAAACTTTATTCATATTGCAATATTTATTGCAGAAATATAAAATTTGCTATCTCAGGTTTGTCCAATATTGTGCAGCCCTAAAGTCTAAAATAAAATGCTTGAAATTGCAGTATAAAATAACATGCATGTATTCAAAATTAATAGTAATTATATATATATATATATATATATATATATATATATATATATATATATATATATATATATATATATATATATATATATTATAAAACATTAAACAAACTAACTGATCCCAAGTCAAACTACTTAACCACATCAAAGTTTTGAGGAATAGCAAAAAATAGCATGCGTTGCACTTCATGGACAGTTTGAACTTGCTCTCCTCATCAATCAGGCGCTGGTGAATTACACTCTCTGACTCACTCACAGGAATCAATAAATTCAGTGCCGCACTGCCGGAGTCTCTCTGCATCAGGAGCGCTGCATAATTCTGCTTTAGATATGCTTTGAAGACCAAATGAGCATCTCCAACAGGTTACAGGATGCATCAGATGCATTAAAGTCAGACAGAGTCATGTTTGGAGGAAGATTAGGAGCAAAGTGACACCGCCAAGGGGAGTAAGATGTCATTTAGGCTTCTTGAGTTGGAGAGTGCGTTAGAAAGGTAAGCGCAGAAGTGGATGTTGGAAAAGCTTCTGAAATGCGATATCAATGCAAAGCAGGAGATGCCTAGATGTTGAAAATGGAGGAGGGGTGTGTTTGAAATAAATAGATGAAACTCTTGAAGTGATGCAAATGCAAATCTGGTGGGTTACTCTGGAGCTAAAAACAGCAAAGAATGAATTTGAGAGCGTGTTTATTTCTCAGTCAAACACTCTGTCCATTTGAGATTTACTGTACATATATTTATCCAAATTGATGAAAAGGACTTGATGGTCAACTCTAGTATTAACTAGATTGAGTGGATGGCATTATAAAAAAAGGGTTATTGAGTGGTTCTTTAGCTTATAATCACAGCCATAGAAAGAACATGTAATGGTGCTCCAGAGGTTATGGTTTAGGGATGGTTAAGGTCTCTTCAAAAAGCAACAACAATAATAATAATAAAAAATACTATTACTACTACTTCATATTCATATATATATTCTAACAACGGTGCAACATAGCACCTACACTGCCTGACAAAGTCTTGTTGTCGATCCCAGTTGTAAGAGCAACAAATAATAACTTGAAAGAGACAGAAGGTAGATTTTTCCAATCAATCATCTCTTGAACTGCCTACCAAATCATCACATATACGGCAGAAGACCTACTGGAACCCGCATGGACCCAAGATTTTCACAGAAATCAGTTAGGTTTGGTGAAGGAAAAATCACGGTTTGGTGTTACATGCAACTTCTTCCAATTCTTCAGCAGGATAGCACTCCTTCTAATACTTCAGCCTCCACAATAAAGTTCCTGAAAGCAAACAAGGTCAAGGTGCTCCAGGATTGGCCAGCCCAGTCACCAGACATGAACATTATTGAGCATGTCTAGGGTAAAATGAAGGAGGCCAAAGATTCCAAAGAATCTTGATGAACTCTGGGAGTCCTGCAAGAATGCTTTTTCCTTAAGTTAAATCTGTGCTTTGAATGATTCTGTTTGAACGAATGATTCAGTGACTCCATGTGCTTCACTACTGGAACATCAGCTATATATATATATATAAAGTATTTTATTTTATACAATATAATGCTTATTCCAAAATATTTCCTTTTATTATAAATTACTACAGTATTTTAAATGTGTAACATCTGGTTTCATTGGATTCTTATTTTATTTTATTTTATTTTATTTTAGCTGTTATATACTATATTTGTTTCTGTTTAGTACAGCATATTATTTACAGTAAATAACTGAACTGAACTATTATGCCGCATATGTTTCATTGGCAGTTTTATTGATCACTAAGGTATCATTGACTTGGATTTAAGTTGCTTAGATTTAAAAATTAAAATTGTAAAAATAGCTTAGATGTAGCCAAGCTACTTTTGCCATGTAGCATTTAGCTTAGCTTGCTACATTTCCCAGGGGGTGGCTTATAGTGTAGTTAAGCTACATTTTAGGTAGAGCTAATAGTTTAGCTCACTACATTTTACAAGCAGCTTGTCCAAACCCTTTAATAAGTGACACACAAAGATTTTTTGCTCGATTTGTGGATAAATTAGCGTTTTTGAATTAATCAATTGAATGCAAAGGTTGCTTGAGTTTGAAAGTGGGTTAGAAAGGCAAGTGCAGAAGTAGATGCTGAAAGATCTATTGAAATGTGGTATCAATGCAAAGCAGGAGATGCCTGAAAACAGAGGAGGGGTGTGTTTAAAGTAAAGTGATCCAGTTGATTACTTTGTTGCAAAAATAGCAGAGAGTAAATTCAGACTTGTGTTTATTTTTTAGTCAAACACACTGTCCACCTGAGATCTACTGTACACATATTTATCCAGATTGATGAATGTGAGCTGAGGGTCAACTGAAGTATTCGAAGGGTGAGTTAACTCAAGACAGGTCTGTGGTGAGTGGCTACTCTGCATATCTATCAGGTGTGATGAGATAAATAAATGCAGTAATTTCTATCAGGAGCGATAAAACATGCTCTCTGACAGCCTGTGGTATTTATGAACTGAAGCCTGCAACTCAGATTTATTTCTCTCGATGGAGCCGACTTCTCCCTGTTCATCTGCATCAGCATTTGCCCGTGTTCAATTCGGCCCAATGGTGAATTTTTAAAAGGTTGGCATCAATCTTGTGGAACCGATTGCCACATTTAATGAAGACTTCCCTTCGTTTGCAAAGGTTGACTCGAACGCAGGGGGGAGAGAAAGCCGGGGACATGGCTTTCTACGCGCATCCAGACATTTCACAAACAGCCATAAACTGAAAGGAGACGGTCCGGGTGCTCTTTCGTCAAAAACTGGCCTCAACTACCTCAGTCAGTTGAGCAAGCCTAAACAATGGCGAATGATACCGAGCCAACGCAAAATGGAAATGAGATATATTCAGTGAAAAACCTGTTTACGACACACAAATCTATTTGGACGTAAAACATCAGCAGTTTGATAAGGTCAAAATAGAGACAAGAGTTGGTCTTTAGAAAAATTGTCCATCTTGAGGTTATCTAACATCTTGTATATGTTTAAAATACTGTGTTTATATATAACAGCTCACTATGCTGCTGTCAAGAATCTAGAAAACCTCTCCGGAACTTTCAGTCTCTTCAAATACGAACTAAAACTATACAATTTAATTGCACAACCTTTAATAGCTATCAGACTTTTCAAATAAAATAAAATAAAATAAAATATTTTAAAAGGAACTTTTTTTTTTTTTACACTTATTTATTTATTTTATTTTATTTACTGTGTTTTCTTTTGTTTTGCTGTAATGCACGTATTATGTTTCATGTGCACATAGCCTATATGGTAAACTCACACTGTATTGCTTTTAAATATATACTACAATTCGAGTTATTCAATTATTCATTCATTATTTATGTACAATAATCAAGACATAAAATGAAAAACAAACAAAAAAAAAAAAGTGTATTCACCGTCATTCTATGGTAAACTCAAACGATGTCACAATCACCAGCCATCTAACCACCAGAGATCGCTGGTAAACACTCACATTCACATGAACTGCAAATCTTCCAGTTTATGGACTCCAGTCCCAGTCATGCAACACACACACACTCACCTGCTCCAAGTGACCACTGATTAAACACTCACACAGCTGAAGCTGCTCAGACTGATTACTTGGACTATAAGAACAGCACAAACACACACTATGCTGCTGAGTCTTGCCTACTGTTTATGTGACACTACAACGCATTTTCCTTTGTCTTGCTTTGCCATGTATTTGATCCTTGTTTATTTGTTTATTCCTGTCTGCTGCCTGTCTCTGACCATCTGCCTGCCCATTGACTACGACTACGGATTGCCTGTTTACTTCTGTTTGCCCCTGTATTGACCATTGCTTGCCAGACTATTCTAATAAACCTGCATTTGGATCCGCATCCCTGTTGTCAATGCCACTTCCCCGTTACAAATGGGCCTTTGTCTTTAAATAAAAAAAAAATATTAATGCCTATTCAATTACTCATTTATTTTTTATGTACATTAATTAAGACTTTTGAAATATCATTATCATAATCATTTTGAAATATTTAGCATTTAAGCTTTTATTTCTAAAATTAAAGCATAAGTCTACAGGTGCGTGCAGATGTTCTGTTAATGTTCTATGCTGTTGTTCGCATATTAAAAAAAAAAAAAAAAAAAAAAAAATATATATATATATATATATATATATATATATATATATATATATATATTAAAATGCAATTGGCCTTTTTAATGTGTTAGACACAAAATAGCGTCATTATTATTATTACTTTTATTTATTTAAATGATAATTTAATATTAATCTGATAGTTTAATAATTAATCTTCGGTTAATGAGAGGCAGTTGTTGGTTGGGAAAATTGCACCAAACTGAAGCCATATCGCCATATATGTGCACATGAACTGGTAGCCACCTTCTGGCTTCACTAACACCACATACACCATGTACACATTTATTTTTAAAGTATATTATTGTATATTTTTAAAGTGATAATTAAAAAGTACATTTGCTGTTAATTTAATTTAGTTTTAGGTTACATTTTTTATTCAGTAAAAAGTGATCAGGCTGTGCAAGATGCTCAACATTATTTGCAACATTACCTTTATTCAACAATCATGAGGTCATTCATTACATCTGGAGCGCAAACTTCTCATAGCATAATGACATACACTCACTAGACCATCTAAAAAAATACTCCTTCAACTGCTCATTAATGCTAATATCCAGCTATCCAATCACATGGCAGCAGCTCAAGTGTGTTCAGACATGTAGATGTGGTCAAGATAAACAGAATGGGGAGAAAAGAGGAATAGAATGGGGAGAAAAAGTGATTTAAGTGTCTCTGAATGTTGCATAGTTGTTGGTGTCAAACAGACCAGTCCCAGAATTTCAGAAACTGCTGATTTGGCAGGATTTTCATGAAAAAAAAAATCAAGAAAACACAAAAAAACAAAGTCAATGAGTTGCAATTCTAGAGTAAAAGAGTGAAAATGCCGTTTTTTTGCTGACAGAAATCAATGGAAGATGATCAGACTGTTTTAGGCTGATAAAATCAACAGAGTAAAACAAAAAATGATACAAATTGGCTGATAAAATTGGCAAAACAATATATCGGTAGGAATCTAGGAAAAAAAAAATACTTTACAGCATTCAGGCTATGCCTAAATATGAACTAAACAAATGATACATTCAACTCCAACATCCAACACACATCCAACTCCAATGTAAGCAAATAACATCAGCTCATATTTGAGTTTGCTAAATTTACATTTTGTCTTTGTCTTCGATACTAATAAGCTATTCATTCATAAGATGAGCAGATTAAAGTGTGCACATTCCAACTCAGGCTCAATATTGATACGTACCCTTTTATACAGTTCTGGAGATCACAGAATATGTCTCAGGAGGTACATATTTTTGCAGTTTTTGTTTCTCATTGTGTATGCTTTTTTCAGATCTCAAATTTCTTTCATGAGTGCCATTTGTGCCTGCTGTTCTCACATAAATCCACCAGAGGCCGCTGCAGTCTGACTGCCTGACCGACCGATAGCCCCACACCCACCCACTTTCATAAACCCAACCGACAGTGTTTTGAAAAGCAATCCAGAAAAAAATCCCTGCAGCAGCCTGATTTTTACCATGCTTTCAGATTTTACCACATTCTCACTCTGTTAGTTTTGTTTATTTTATTTTTTGCCTTTTGTTTTACTTTCTTTCTGAAATTGTTCTTTACCAGATTCGAACCCCGTTATCCTGGTCAACTCCTCTCTGCCACCACCGACATACATAGCAAGCTACTGAGCAAACTGGTAACAGAGGAAAATCCGTCAACACGAAGGTAATTGCTCAGCAGTTAGCGCGAAAAGAAACAGAGGCCTTTGGCAGCATAATACTGCCTCCTAGCATTCGTTTTAAAAACAAAATGCAGCCTTATGTAGTTCTGGCTACACAATTCACTCTCACCAGAAATGTATACAGGGGTACGTTTTCACAATGTACCTGCGTTGGCCCATTCATAGTTTTTAGTCATATTACTAGCGCAGAGGACCTGTCAAGTCCTTACTTTCATTAACAAAATAAACACTGGCATAGACTGATCATCCATAAGATCTTAGTGTATCAGTCACAGGTATTGATTTTGTGCTTCCTGTATATGTGTTTTGACTTTTAAAGTGTCAATAGGACTAACCAGAGGCCACAGTTTCAGCTAAAAATCATATTTACGGTTCTACTGAAAAATTGCCTATGTTTTGAATGACCTGAATACATTTTAGAGTAAACTTTCTCTTTAATAAGTGTGAGTTTCAGATAAAAGTGCTTTCCTATCTTCAGAGCTGTCAAACAGCGTAGCCATACTCAATCCCAATTCTCTGCTTTTAACAGTTTAGGGAACACTGGGTTTTGGTAGCATATGGCATATCAATTACACATCTAATTCTTAAAATACAAACATGGCTACATAATCAACAGCAGCGCGAGGCTCGCATTACGTCGGCCACTGGAGTTTTGACTACAATTAATCATCATTCAAACCCATCACAACCGCACTGACACAAATCCCTATTCTGAATTTCTAATTGCACCATAATACCTCCCAGATTTAAACCGAACTGGGATTACAATGTGAAAAACTGCACAATTCAGCTGGTACACCACAAAGAGAGAAAGCCATAAAATGTTTTTGTATCTTATGACATTTTGAGATGCTCCACTTGCTGGTTTGCCAGTCTACCAATGACAACCTGGGCAAGACAGACAGGAGTCTGAAGGCAGACGAAGGTCTCGAGGCACAAACTCAGAGGACAGTTGATGGTTGACTCCTACTGTAATAAGGCCAAATAGAAGACAAGTGGACACAAAGACAAGCGCTCAAGAATATCACAATGCCTGGTAGGTGGAGGCTTGACTCGGGATGAAGGACTGGACAAATTAGAGGCGAGTCTTCGAATGACGAGACAGGCACAAACGAGTGGTGTAGGTAGGCTAAAAGAAAAGCGATTGCACTCGGGCTACCAGCAGTGATGAAACGGCAAACAATTCCATGTAGTTTAACCTTTACTTTTTGTTGTTTGACACTATGTTGTGTTGTGGAACTTTTTGCTGTGATCATGATGCTTAGGGATAAGTTTTACCTACTATTTCATGGTAAATAAATGAATAAAACTCTTTTTTTCCTGAATTACCTACTGAAGATGCAATAAAATAAATGTGCCATGCATTAAAAACTGTATATTTGTCAAGCTGCTTTTCTACTATCGTGCCAAACCATTCTTAGAAAATATCGGTACCATTATGGTTGTTTCTCTACTGTGCCTGGAACGGAGCGGCACGATTAAAAACTGTTCTCGGCCTGCAATTCTCGGCACAGTTAGACAACGTTTGTTGACATCGCGGCTCTATTGCCAAGCTACCACAGCTGGTTCAGAGAAAGTGCGCTAGTCAACAGACATCCACAAGCAAACTACTGTACACTACACTTGATATATATATATATATATATATATATATATATATATATATATATATATATATATATATATATATATATATAAATGATACAGGTCTAAACGATACAGTTTGAAAAGGGTTTTAAAACCATAGAGCAGTGTCTGGCAGAAAAGGGAATCACTGGCTCGCCACATTCTTACGAACATATTTCAATTATTAAAGTTGTTATTTCATTGACTTGAATACAGTTAACCATGTATGATATAATTACTCACTTGTCATCTAAAATCTTAAAATTATAAAATAGGCTATTGTATTATTTGTGGCTAGAGCTTGATTCACTTGATTGACATCCTAGGCAATGAGACCTTTATTTTGCCTGACTAAGCATGAGTTTATTGCAAATAGTGCTGTATCTGGTAGAACAAAACTCGCTCCTATCCGGGTGAGAACTTTACCAGCGACTACATGCACTACTGGAAGACTTTTTTCTGCTGTGTACGAATAAAGACATGCTTAACATTATCGAAGTCCACAATCCACAATAACATTACTATATCCATGGAACACAAACTTGCAGACTTTTTGAACAACGAGGAAAAAATTGCACTTTTTATTTAAAAGCTCATAAGGCATGTTTCGTAATTTTAATGCCAGCTAGACTACCTGAAGGACGGTTGCAGCATGCTGAGATGTCGGCCGTCACCAGAGAAAGCCAAACTTTCTAAGAGTCATCTTTCTTTAGTTTATTTGAACATTTGTTTCAAAGCTTTATGGAGTGGCACTGTAGCTGTCCAAGGTACTGTTGTATGATTTAAAATATAGTCTATATACGCATTAATAAACAAGTCAAAAGAATAAATAAATAAAATAAATATGGTTTCCTAAATGCCGGTATTGCTTTTACAAACATAATAATAATAATAAAAAATAAATAAATATGTTTGACATGTTTTATTTAAATGAGCAATTTTCAACATTTAGCTATAGGCCATTATACTATTCAGTTAAATATAAGTTAAACATTTATGGGGACATTTTAATTTTCTTCTCTGTGATCTATGTTCTGGGTAGATACGCAAAATATTTTATAAAACATCAAGTAGGAATTTGTCTATGGCTCATGTTAATTATGAAGACAAAAATATATAAAAATAACAATAAAATGATAAAAATACAAAAATAAAAGCAGCCTTTTGCTAAATACAATAGTCCTTTATATGCTTCTTATCCTGATATGCTATGTGTTGTTTTATATTCGTTTTGGTTTATACCTGTGAACTTACATGGTAACTAGATAAGTAAGTAGTATGTTACAGTGTAGGTACACACTACTACACGGTATTTGCTTGTGCAATACTGGTGTAACTACACACATGTAACAACACAATGAACAAGTTCAAATGTGTAAGTTCAAATGTGTAAAAGGACATTAATAACACAATTGGTAAACAACCCTTTTAATGTGAATTACCAATGTGATTCTACAATTTACCTTAAAACAACATATATACATAAGGCATTTGCAGATTTCTATTTACACATTCTTTTTGCCTAAAGTTTGATGTTGTTAAACAGTTGCACAAAGGCTTGGGTTTTATATATTACAGTAATTTGTGACCCTTTTACACTTTATATTGAGTGGACAGTTCCTAAGGATTTACCTTGTAATTACACTGGTATCACAAGGTGAAACCTTCTAATGCAGTGTTAGTTCTGCCATTCTTATTCTAATACAGTGTTCAGAAGTACATGATATGCAAACAGGCGTGGAAGTGGGAAAACACCAGCACATTTTGTTGTTACACAACGGCCATATGTAATATTTATTACAGATGTGTACTTTTTGGTATTGTTACAAATGTCCTGTTACACATTTGAACCTACACATACTATTGTGTTGCTCCATGTGTGTAGTTACACCAGTATTACACAAGTAAATACTATGTACCACTAAGTGCATGCACTGTAGTTACATACTACTTACACATCTAGTTACCGTGTAAGTTCATAAGTATAAATGACAATATGAAGTTGTACCAAAGGTTATATTTTGCCATCAAAATGTAGTATATTTTATATCATTATCAACTTTTGATGTATATCCACTGTAAAATTTAATTGATTGTTAAAATGAAAAAAAATGCTATTTTTTTTTATTAGTGAAAGTGCCTGCTCAATTTTGACAAGGCCTGTCCAAAAATATATTATGCCACAAATACAAATTATTACTTGTATTACAATTACACTTATTAATAATAATTACAGATTGTTATTTATTTTCACTCCAATCATTTTCAATCATCACGTTACATTTTGGTATTTTTCCCTCCAAATAAAGCTTGCCCAGAGACATGTGCTTATGTTTAGCACCCATATATGAGAAAGCAGCATAACAGTGTTTAGTAATGCAGTTGCTTTCACTTTTACACATGAAAAAAATAGTTTCGGATATTATTTAAGTTTAATTGAATAAAGGGAGCTGTTTACATTGCGTTACCAAGGCAACTACTAATACGTTTTGTGTAACAATTCAAATTCAAACGAATCAAACCATATCCGTGCTGTCTGGCCTGGTTTGGCATGTAATGGAACGGTACAGCATGATAGAATGAAAGATGAAAGAACGGTTCAGCATGATAGTGAAAAAGCTGCTTATGATTCAAGCATGTACATTTTGTTGGGAGTCAAACCCATGACCTTGACGTAGCTAGGGTGATTATCTACTACTTGATCTTTACAAAAGCACTTAAAATAAGGGTTAGGCTCAACCTTTTAACAGCTTCATACCCAGTCTAATTATAAGGTTTTATTTTTCATTATTGTGTATATATTGTACATTTCCATCACAAGAAGCTCTTCAGTTCTGTAGCTGATTGTGACAAAACACTTTTGCCTTTTAAAAACAAACAGAAAGAGCAAGTACTGAAGATTTGTTATTATTTGTGTTGTACTGTACCAGACCGTGACCCCACAACCGAGGTACTTACAGAACCGTGACTTCAGCGTACTGCTACACCCCTACTGATTGTATATAACCGAAAAAGGGTCAACTTCAACTACACCACACAAATCAACTACACATACAGTAATTTAAACATAATAACAGATTTAAAACTGCTCCATAAAGCAAAAAGGTCTGTGACTTGTACAGTATTTACAGGCAAGAAAAAATTACAGCCTGGGAGATTTTGAGGAGCCTCTAAAAGGAGGCAATTAGTCAGGGTAATCTCAATATCAAAAGCCCAATCCCACATGCTGGAATCTCCACGGGTGGCTGATGAGAAACTCGAGAAAGCACCGGCGTGGAAGCGGAAGCACGAGTCCGTCGAGCGCATCTGTCACACTGTGGACAAATTCACCAAAGCCTTTGCTGAGGAAAAAAAAAAAAAAAAACTGGGATAAAAAAGACATTTAAAAATATTATGCCATGTACTGAGAGAAAGACGAACTGAAGTTTTGAACCAGAATAAAAAGGTTTTATCATAAAGCGTTTGATAGATTATGCGGATATATGATAGAAAATATATTCTCTAGTCATATAGTTTAGTTTATATATACAGTACCTTCAGAAAATCATCATACCCTGTGAAAGTCTATACATTTACTTAAATTACATTCTGCTTTCAAAGGACTTTCTGGATAAATCAACCCAAGCTTATTCTGGAAACGTAGCCCCGCGGACGTTTCTGGAGACCGCCATTTACGTGGCCAGAGGTACGTAAGGCCACGTTTAGTTTTTTTCGAGCGAACGCTGCGGGGCGGTGTGGCGCCGCTCCGCCCCTCCTCTTCGCGCTCACCGGCCGACGGCTTGCCTCCGAGTGGAGGGCTTTCCCGATGCAACCAGTTTGTCCGCTTAGCTCACAGCGTTGCGTCGGCGGAGCGGAGGCCCCGGAGGAGGAGGAGGAGCCAGGTAAGACGAAAAACGGAATACGAAAAATAAGGGCGAGAACGCGGCGGGATCCGAAAACGCATTCGAAATCGAAGACGAGGGCTTTTGCTTTTTTTTTTTTTTCTGGATGGGTTTTTGCGAACCGTCGCTCGGGTTTAGGGAAGGAGGAGGAGGAGGAGGAAGAGGAGGGCGGCCGAGTCGGCCGATCCTGCGGCTTTTTGCGCGAGAACGGCGCGCGCTCCCGAGAGGCGCCCGAGAGGCGAAAAAGTACGCACAGCTGCCTATCGCAGATCCGCGAAAACAAAAAACGCTCAAATACGTACCTCCCGGGACGTAAATCGCGGTCCGCAGAAACGTCCGCGGGGCTACGTTTCCACAATGAGCCCGGGTTGGGATAAATCTATAGAAATGCAGAAGTTAGGATAAGGCAACAAAAACAATTCAACAGCTGGGAAAGTGATTTGGAATGTGATTTGATTTCAGGCTGTTTGACAAATAAAGTAATTATTTTAAAGGGGTATGATAATTTGCTCTAGGCACTATGTGAATAATGAAAAAAAAAATCAATATATATATATATATATATATATATATATATATATATATATATATATATATATATATATATATATATATAAGGAAATTCATACTAATTCATTAGTATGGTGTAGGACCTCCTTTGCGGCCAATACAGCATCAATTTGTCTTGGGAATGACAGGTACAGGTTCTGCACAGTGGCCAGAGCGATTTGGAGCCATTCTCCTTGCAGAATAGTGGCAGGTCACAACGTAACATTTCCTGACACGCTCCCCCAAAACATCCTAAAGTGGCCCAATAATATTGAGATCATGGGAGATGTTCAACTTTACTTTCATGTTCATTAAACCACTCTGTCACCAGTCTTGCTGTGTGTGGTGCATTATCAACTATTGAGTGCACATGGTCCTCCAGAATGGTTTGGTAGTTTTTGGCAGATCCACTGTACACCCAATTAGCACAAGTATTGAGTCTAGGGAATGCCATGATATTGCAGCCCAAACCATCAGTGATCCACCCCCTTGCTTAATTCTTGGCATGCAAAATACAGGTTCCAGGCCTGGTCCTCTCTCATCTTTCTCTGTTGTCACCCCACTACCCTTGCTCTGTTTTCATGGATCTTGGCCACACCCCCTTTGTGACAACAGTCCAATCAGAACATAGACTCTTAGATTGCACATTAATAATTTACATGCCCCAGGCTGCATTTGATGGTCACAACATTTTCTAGTCGGATTAGAACAATATTATTTATTTATTTCATAAGTTTATCTAAGCTTATATTAAACTAGGGACTAAGGGTGTACTAACACTATGTAGAGTTGCCTTGAACCGGGCCAAAGCACGCTTGTCGCTCCTCCCGTCTCCCCTGATAGCCTGCACTCACCTTACATCATTGATGATGCGCTGTTCAGTAATCGCTTTCACTCAGCACAGTGGAGATTTCTTTAGTTATATCAGTTTAGTTGCTTGAGATGCAGTGAAACACAGTCAAATATTTTGCCCGAACCGATCAGCCACTTTTGACGCTCAAACACAATTAAAGTCCTCGTGCTGCAGGAATTAGAAGGTTTGCTGAAAGTGCAGCAGTTGTGCAGTGAGGGGTTTGCTTATTTAATAATCTACGACAGTTTGTGTTCATTGAACAGTGAGAATGATTAATAAATTCCTATCAAATAGTCCAGTAAAAGTCACGTCTCATCTTCAGTTTCGGGCTCTGGCATGCTTTCCATTCACACTTCAAACGTACCACGCCAAAACCCAAGTGGACTATGCTCTGGCACACCTCTTCCAACCGGGCCAGGGCCGGCCAAGTGAACCGTGCCTGAACTCGTTTCAGAGCATTCACACTTTTCAAATGATCTGGGAAACGGACCTGGGCACGGTTCTGATAGCATAGTGTGAGTAGGCCCTAAAGCCCATGAAGGCGCATCACATCTTTACATTGTTTTCTATATGTTGCAAAGTGATGAGGACAGAAGCCGTCTAGTGGTGCTGGTATGCGCAATCTAAAAAAATGTCAAGAATTTAAAAGAAACTGCACAGCAATTCGCATCTGATGTACGATGGGCTTTAAAAACCAGTTCTTGGACGACCATCTGTTCACCGTGCATCATTTATTACTCCCCTGAATAATTAGCCCCCGTTTACTTTTTTCCTCAATTTCTGTTTAACGAAGATATTTTTTTTTTTACATATTTTTAAACATAATTGTTTTATTAGCTCATCTCTAATAACTGATTTATTTTATCTTTGCCATGATGACAGTCAGAGCCGGCCCAAGCATAAGCGAGCTAAGCGGCTGCTTAGGGCCCCATGGCCACCAGGGGGCCCCCAAGAGTGCATGAAATTACTAACTTTCGTTTTTGTTTTAGTTTGTTGGAGAGTTTGGTTATAGATTATGGGTGGAGGAAATATATCAATATGCTCTGGCACCAGGAATGGATATTTATCTAAATGTACAAAAGATCTGAATTAATTAATCTACTTTGACTGCAGCCATTTACCGCTGTGGCTGCAGTACACCCAGCTGCCTTCCCGTAATGGTGGATCAACAATACATCAGAGACGCACCAGCCTTTTTAACCACTGACAGATGAGCGATTGCAATTGTGAAACTTCATACAGGAATATGGGCTCACACTATTTAATTCCGCCAAAATATATAAAGATATCAATAGGACAAGAACACATCATTTGAAGGGTTTTTACTTTATTTAACCCTTGCAGACCTTTGCAAAGTCTTGTAGATGGTATTTTTGCTGAAAATATTAAATAAATTAAAAAGAAAAACTTAAAAATAATGCTCTTTTTAAATTAATGAGTAAATAACTAATGTTCTCCACTGCTGGAGGCATTATAAGTGCTCAGAGGAGTCTGTGCTCACCTTTCTGAGCATTCCAATCAGTTACTGTTCTTGAAGAAAATATATTAATCTAGTGGCAATGCAAAATTTTGCATGATTAAAAATAAACCAGGGCTATGCATAACATACATCAAATAGGTTGGCCAAGTTGTAATAAATGTCTTCAGTTTTCAGAAAACTAGAAAGCAATAAATTGCTATTTTAACTGTTTTCTAACATGCACAGTTGAAGTCAGAATTGTTAGCCCTCCTGTTTATTTTTTCTCTAATTTCTGTTTAAGAGAGAACATATTTTTAACACATTTGTAAATCTTTTTAATAACTCATTTCTAATAACTGATTTATTTTATTTTTGTCATGATGACAGTAAATAATATTAGACTAGATATTCTTCAAGACACTTCTATACAGCTTAAAGTGTCATTTAAAGGCTCAACTAGGTTAATTGTGATGCTGCTGCTTTGACTAATTTAGAGATGAGCCCTCTATCTCTGCATTTTTCAGCTTGTTGAACAGTTGTGTGCTTTTATACACAGTTGCAATACTATAAATATGTGCTTTTAATGAAAGAAATGCATCTTATAACTTTTTAATGCATTTTTTACTCTTCATTTGCAAAAAAATTTATATATCATGGTTGGTTTTCTTGTGTTCAAATTTCCCAGCCATGTACTATAAATCATTGACAGTTGGTAAATACTGCAAAAATTCTTTCCTTTTTATTGTTTTTGTCTTGTTTCTAGTCCAAATATGTAAAAAAATCTTAAAGAATAAACATTTTCTAGACAGATTTTCTGTGGAAAATGCTTAATGATTTAATTTGATTTTGATTTAAAGTGATTTTTTTTTAGATATTTCAACTAAAAAATACAAAAAGTATATTTAAGAAAAAAATAATTTTATAATGTAAGCAACACAGCTACAGCAAATAAAATTGATAACGCGTGTTTTAAATTTAAAGTGTGCAAATAATCAAGGAATAACGATAATTTATCATATTGTCTGCACCAAGGGAGCCCCAAATAAAATTCTGCTTAGGGCCCCCTAAAGGCTTGGGCCGGCCCTGATGACAGTAAATAATATTTTACCAAATTTTTTTTAAGACACTTCTATACAGCTTAGTGACATTTAAAGGCTTAACTAGGTTAACTAGGTTAACTAGGAAGGTCAGGGTAATTAAGCAAGTTATTGTATAATTATGGTTTGTACTGTAGACAATCGAAAAAATGGTAGGCTGATATTTATACCTATCTGTATTTTCAAATACAGTAGCTTCTGAATACATCTCTGTCAGTCCCTTTGTTGAAGTATAATTATAATATAGCCTATATTACACCCACAACACACCTCAGGTGAAAACTAGTTACTCTGGTGGCGGAAAGATAGCTCACTCACTCCTCCTACATAAAATAAACCTCTCCATCACATCACTAATATATTGTTTAAATGTTAAACAGAGACAGAGAGAAAGCAGGCAGAGTCAGAGCAAAGCTCATCACTATTCATGACTGTTACAAATATGGTCAAAACATATCGCCATTCGGTCCAAATATTTTGATTCTAGGGGTCAATTTTGTTTAGAAATGAACATATAAAACTTCTGGAGAAGATTTGAACTTTACCACATATCTACTATGTTTTTCAATTTAATTGAATCATTGCAGTTTACGAAACCTTTGGAATGAATAATAATAATAATGTATTTGGGAAAGAACATTTCACAAGTCACTAGTTATATCATTTCAACAAAAAAAGTGCACATTTTAATTTGATTTGATTGATTTATTTTCGATCAAAAATATCATACATAAAATATCATTAACAAAAATACATTTCAACATGGTCGAAAATGGAGTGGAATGAAGTGCAAGCTTATTATTTTCCCACCCCCATTACCACATACTTCATTGGTCTATTACTTAAACTTATTTCTTCTTTTACTCATTTCTTTTTTTTTTTTTACATGAGACATATTTTATCCTTTTGGCATCTTTGACATATATGATTTAATCCATTTGTACCTTTACATTTTGTAACACAGACCCAAAGAAAAAAAAAACATAGTTCTGCAAATAGCCATTATTAAAGTTTCATCATACCTTTTTCATTTTATCCTTTTTTAATCAACTTTATGGTTATATTCCTTTAATAATATATATTTATACAACTTTTTTAAATGATTATTATGCTGACATTGCTTGAAAGTATGATCTAGACTGTTCCATAATTTCACACCACATACAGACATACACAAACTTTTTAAAGTTGTCCTTGTTTTAACCTCCTAAAATTTAGTTCTTCTCTCAGGTTCTACCCCCTTTGTCTTTCTTCAAAAAACTTTTGTATATATTTTGGAGGTAATTTATTCCTAGCTTTAAACATAAACTGTGCTGTTTTCAATTTAACCAAATAATTGAATTTAAGTATCTTTAATTAAAAAAAATAAAGGATTTGTATGATCCAAATACGCCAGTATTCTATCAGTCTGATTACTTTTTTCTGCATTGTACTTACGGATCGTAAATTAGACATATGTATTCCCCCAAATTTCAACACAATAACTCATATATGGCAACATAAGTGTGTTATATAATATATACAATGATTAATTGTGCAGGATAAATCTTGCTTTATACACTTTTGCAAAAGTTTTGACTAATT
Organism: Danio rerio; assembly: GCF_052040795.2. Classification (NCBI taxonomy): domain Eukaryota; kingdom Metazoa; phylum Chordata; class Actinopteri; order Cypriniformes; family Danionidae; genus Danio; species Danio rerio. Next base: position 35,576,098 of record NC_141028.1, read on the forward strand.
TTGATATCACATTATTTATTTGCAGTTTCCAACTAATTTTGTGATCCAATACATCACCAAGAAACTTAATTGCATATTTTATAGAAACATTTGCACTTTTTATAGAGCAGGTATTGATTTCTCCTAATCCATATAGATTTTAGATATTAATATGTGAACTTTTGCTGAAATGTATGTTACTATAGAATTATTTTTTTTGTACCCTTATTACTTATAATGTAGTAGTAGTAGTAGTAGTAGTAATTATTATTATTATTATTATTATTATTATTATTATTATTATTATTATTATTATTATTATTATGTTATTATACTAATTAATAATAATAATAATAATAATAATAATAATAATAATAATAATAATAATATTTTAGCATGGAAACAGAAGCACAAGTCCATCCCGGAGAGGAGAAATCGAGCATCGAGCACATGTCACACTGTGGACAAATTTACCAAAACCTTCGCTGAGGCAAAGACCGGGATTTATAAGAAAAAATCACTATATAAAAATAATACGGCAGGAACTGAGAGGAATGTGGAAGGCGGTGTTTTGACACTCATCCGAGATCCTGGATGACAACACCTCAGCGCTCGCTCGGAGCAGGCAGCCCACACAACCTACACGGCTTTCAGACAGACGCTTTCGGCAGTGGCGGCTTTCCTGCTTGTCATTATTCCACTTAAAGCTCCATGTCAGGTGTGGAGAAGGAGGAATCCTGAAGAATATATGGGAGTGTAGAAGCTCTAAAGAGCCACAGATCTTTGCTGATGATTCTATTGTTTGTGGCACTGCTCAGTTTGAGTTTACTTGATGTGTATGGAAATTTGCACGCTTTTGAGGGCTTTCTGGGGAAAGAGTACACAAGAAGAGTGTCTGGAAAACACATTTGAGGATGGTGTCACAACAGATCTGCCTTCGCTGAGAACTGCTGGATCAGGCGTTGTTTAGAGAGCTGATGTTGAGGAGGTGACACCGAGGTCAGTGAAAACAACAGAGAGCACAAACACTGACACCCGTCCATCAGTTTGAGTGTGTGTAGAGTACAGTCTCTATATCTGATTATTATGAGGCACAGGGTCACAACTGACTCACAAGTGAGGCAACATATTGAGACAAAAACTCAAGTAAGACTGTAATGGAACAAAAAAAAAATCATAAATGATAATTTTACGATAAATAATTTGAGAGATGATATGTGTAAATGTTGTAACAGTTACTCAGACATTCACATACAGTATATAATGAATGTTTTAAAATAAATATACAAATATCTGTTATAATTTACATTCAGTTAATATTTAACTAAATTCATTTAAAATTGATAATCAAGAACTTATAATGATAACCAATAAAAAGTCACAAAGGCATAATTAAAAAATAAGTTCATAATAAATTAAAGTAGCAGCAAAAGAAGTAAGAATAACAACAGCGGAAGTAATAATATTATAATAACAAATTATCATTATAATTATTATTTTTATTATAAGTAGCAGTATTTTAATGTTATTATTATTATTATTATTATTATTATTATTATTATTATTATTATTAGATCTACAAACAAATTCTTTTATTCATTCTTTTTTCGGCTTAGTCCCTTTAATAATCTGGGGTCAACACAACGAAATAAACCGCCAACTTATTCAGAATATGTTTTATGCAGCGGATGCCCTTCCACCTTACAGTAAATTCACACATATAAACTACGGACACAATTTAGCCTACTCAATAAATACAAACAAATATAAAAACAATTCAATTCAATTATCCAATCAATTCATTTTTTTTTATTTCAGTTCAATTTAATTATCAATTTTATTTTGCTACTCTAATCTAACAGTTTAGATTACTATATATATATATATATATATATATATATATATATATATATATATATATATACTGTATATATATATATATATATATATATATATATATATATATATATATATATATATATATATATATATATATATTGGGGATGCAACAATACAGTTAGCTCACGGTTCAATACATACCTCGTTTTTTAACACAGTTTTCAGTTCGGTTCAGTTCTCCAGGCTTGACACGTGTGTTTTTTTTTATTCTACAGGCAATAGGAACAGTAAGAGGTTAAGAAGAAAAAAATTTAAACGTTTTATTGCAATACTCATTTTGTTTTACTTAAGAAATAAAAAGTACACTACTTCCTAGTGTATTGTATAAAAAAAGTTAACACTGAAATCTCACAGCTGCTGGTAGCCCATGTACAAACTGGGGAACACATAAATTTCTACATTTTGAAAATAAACATACAGGCAAAGTTAATAAGGATAAATTGGCCATTAAAATTAACATATTTGTACTTAAGTAAACATAAATAAACCATCTTAATTATCTCAGTGCTGAAAAAATGCAAGACTGTAATATGTCACGCGGACCGAGTGCTTTTTATAAAATGACAAAAGCCCACATCTCCAATCAGCGAAAACAGCTGCAAATCTTTAGCAATAAACACCCGCACTGCCTTTGCTAATTTTATATGTCTCTCGGAACCAGTTGGGTAGATTCAGTGTGGGATAATTGGTATTTGGAGGACTTTATTACCTTCTCTGCTATCCTGCCTTCAGACAGTGATATTGCTGGGTGATGGTGCTACAGATGTGCAGTCATGGTTATACGTGTAAAACAATGCTTGCACACGGTTATTTTTTGTTCACCGTTTTTTCTTTTATTGGCATTATGCTTACCGGCAAAACCTCAGATTTGAAAGACGCCAACACTTTCTCGTACTGTTGCCTCAGCCTCACTTCACTGCCGCTCGCAATGTTAAAGTGTGGGATGATGGTCAAGCGCCCCCTAACTTTAGAACATAGTGGTTGGATATTTACTCGGGGGGAGGAGTTTCCTCATCTCAGCTCATGGATTGAGAGGCACACACAGTCAATTCAGGGAGATATAAAATGCACATAAATAATTTAAAGGCAAAACCGAGAAAACCGCAATTCACAAGCGCGTATTGAACTGTGGAGGTCGTACCGTACGGTTCAATATTATATTGAGAATCGTGGCATCCCTGATATATATATATATATATATATATATATATATATATATATATATATATATATATATATATATATATATATATATATATATATGTGTGTGTTTGTACGTGCAGATTACATTTTAATGTTGATCTTAATATAATACTATATACCATATATATATATATATATATATATATATATATATATGGTAAAGTGTATTAAATTAAGATCAACATTAAAATGTAATCTGCACGTACAAACACACAATTTACTACAACAGGTCATACAGTACAAGCACAATGCTTAAAAACAAACACGTTATATATAAACAACACTTAATTGTTTATAATATGTAAACAACAGTATATTTTCTTAAACCATAAAGTGGAAGATTCTTGATCTATAATGCAAACTTGAAAAAGGATTTTTAAAGCTTTTTTTCCAAAGTAGTTCAGTGTGGTTCTCTATTTACTGACCTCCAGCAGTGAACCAGAAGAGTAAATCATGGGACAGCATTAAAATATATATTCTTGCTCGCAATGGGGAATATGCTTGACCTTTCCGTTTATATTCTTCAGCTTTTGGATATAAAAACTTTGCCTGCCTTACTGTATATGGCCCTATCATTCAGAATGAAATGGCCGAAACCTTGATTCTGTGAAGAAAAAGAGAAACCGAAATACAAGCACAAGGCAACTTTATGTTCTCTGTCAATCCAGAGGTCAGATATCAGAGCGAGAGATGACAGTTTTATCAGGACAACAAACAGCAGCACAGACAAGAGACGAAGCTCATCTTGAAGAACAACACTCCTAAAATCTGCAGTTTGTGAACTGGACTGTCCAGACCCAGTCTAAAGGAAACTGAGGCCACAATACCTGATTCCAGACATTTTGTGCCAGATGTAATGTATAATAACGATATATGTATGCATTTAAGAAATAATGTACTCTCCATCATTCAAATTTTGCAGTAAATTCAGGCGTGGCTGCTCCATGCTTTTAGACAAGTCTAAAAAAAGCACAATAATCAACCTTAGAGAAAAGCAATGACTGTAGCACAATGAAACAATGTAACTAAATATTCTGAAGGTTACATGAGTCAAAAAGAAGTATAGAAGCCCTTGCTTTTAATGAAATGAGAACTTCTGAGGCCACGTGACATCAGTACTCTTTCACAAGTCATCACCAGTCTCTAACAGACATCACTAGTCTCTCGTAGACAACATTAGTCTATCACAGGTTATCACTACCCTTCCACAGGTCATTACTAGTCTCTCACAAACATCACTAGCCTCTAACATACATCACTAGTCCAGCACTGACATCAATTGTCTTTCTGAGGACATTACTAGTCTACCATAGACATTGCTAGTCTCTCACAAACATCACTATACTATTTCACAGGTAATAACTAGTCTATTACAGACATCACTAGTCTTTCACAAGTCATTACTAGCTACTAACAAATCACATTAGTCTCTTACAAACATTGCTAGTCTCTTACAGGTCATCACTAGTCTCTCAAAGGCATCACTATGTATATCACTGACATCACTAGTCTTTCACAGGACATCACTAGCCTGCCATCACTAGTCACAGTGTACTGAAATGTATCAAACCATATTACTCAATGGAAGTTGGTCAAACTTTATTTGTTCAGTCTGTCCTCAGGTTAATGACAAACATGTTTCTCTATCAGACACAAATAAATTAAACTCATTTCATGTCTGATCAGTTCTCTGTCCATACACCATGCTCTACACCAAAGGTTAATTTCAGGCTTGTGAATATTTTGCTGATGGACGTTTGGTCACTGACCACTGAGATTCTCCTCAATATCCTGTCCACTCATGCTTTAAGGTGTACTCACACTAGGCAAGACTGCGTTGAACCTAGCCCAGTCATGATTGTCTTGCACTTAAACTGCATTTTTACCTTCTAAAGGCAGAGCATGCTTACATCATCAATGATGTGACTGTTCAGTTTAAAAGAAACAGAAATGCTCTTACTCACTACAATAGAGATTGTTGAGGTATATTGTTTTGCATTATTTAGAGTCTTTGGGATGCAGTGATACACAGGCGAATCTTTTGCTGAACAGATCCACCGCTTTTGACATTTTTCTAAAAAAATCCATTTAAGCTGCATGTATTAGGAGGTTTGCTTAAGTTGGCAGGTAAAGTGCAGCATCTTTGATAAACTATGACAGTTTGCGTTCATTGAAAAGTAAAGGTGAGTGATCAGCGTGACCCACAAGGCCTGCCTTGCGTATAGTCATGCATTTATACGTTTGCCTGCTGTTTGTGTTGTTCTGCAATAAACTTCTGAAACATTAGCTGGCTTTTTTTTTTTGTTCCTCTGTGTCGAGTTTCTTCACAGGTGTTTTGATTTTTTCTGAATGTTACCTTAGTGGCTAAAATTCACTCATGCAGAGACGGAAACAAGTGGATGTGCAACAACTTTAATCATAAGGTAAACACTAGGGATGTAACGGTATCAGAATTTCACGGTACGGTAAAACCTCGGTATGAATGTCACGGTACGGTATTTATTGAATCATTTACAGGAAAAAACAAAACTTATGAAAATACTCCAAAAAAGTGCCAAAAGTGTCAATGACATACAAATTAGCCATCTATCTGTAAGCTTTGAAACAGGAACTTCAATTTTAATAACAAAAAATTATTAAACCATGTAAAAACAATAAAGTTTCAATTTAGTATTGTTGAAAACTCATCACATTCAACATTTAATCACACTCAGCCCATCTACACAGATGAGAGCTCTGCTAGTCGGACTTCTCATCAAGCATCTCCCGCTGGATCTAATCCCACTATATTTATTAAACGGGATATTTCATTTATCTTGTTGTCTTTATCTAACGACATATTCCCTGACTTTGGTCATTGGAATCTATTACTTGTTCTCAGGTAACATGTTTTGGCTGAGCGCAAAGATGAGCGCAAAGATAAGTTAATGATTAATGTAACCACGTACATTCTGTATATTGACTGATCGATTGCCTTTATTTCCTATAATGTATAAACTTATTGTATGTTATACTTTTAAAATGGCCATTATCGATTATTAAAACTGATACTCAGCAAAAGAGAGGGTGTGTTTCGTATTTTCACTGAAATTGAAAGGAGGCAGTTGTTATCGGCTCCGTTTTGTTATAAATATCCACACAGTGAAGATGACGCTCATCTTATGCAGCACGACGCCTCAACATTTCTGCTGTCTAAGTTGCTAATATTAAAATGAAAATAGGCAGTTCCTTAAATCATGTTTACATTTTATTGTTGATAAAGTGAAACAACGAAGCCAGGGTGATGTGAATGAAGTTATAAAGTACACTGTTCCCTTTGAAGATTTACCCGTGTCCTCGGTATAGTCTGTTTTTCCATATCAAACTGAGAAGAAGAGACTGCAGCCTTGATCAAACTTGCGAAGTCTGAACTTACAAGGAGAGGATGCAGGACTGAACTTTGCGTGTTAGGCTACTTAATATCCAGGAAAAGCCCCAATCAGAGAGGCGAACGTCTGCAGCCCCGCCTCCGTTTTCAGATGTCTCCGTTTTCCATTATCCACACTGAGACATTATCCACACATTTCGAAACGCTCCGTTTTCGGCGCTCGAGAACTCCGGCGTAGTGTGGACGGTTGGCGTAACCGTAGCAAAACTTATGCGTTTTCAAACTAAAACGCATTAGTGTAAACGGGGCCTTAGAGTTTTCCAGCTCTTTTCATCCCCGCTTCTAGCAGCACACTCCATTTCCGCATTACTGGATCTGTAGCGACAACAGACCGCAAGGGATGATAGTCAAGCATGGGCTGATGGGTATTGTAGTTTTCGCTACCTCCCGTTCGCTTCATTCGCCTAAGCAAATTTTCTCATGCGACTTCGGTAATATCGAAAAAAATTAATATTGCGGTATGACGGTATTTACAATACCGTTACATCCCTAGTAAACACTAAACAACAGTTTACATTTAGAGCTGCTTCACAGTACTCAACACTTGTAAACTCTCACTCCAACAGGTCTGCGCCGCTCTCAGTACCACCCACACTGGTCACAGTTACCAAGCCGACCAATCACAGAGCTTGTGTTACATGTCATTGTGTTGTGTGGTTATAATTTTTGAGAGCTGCGTGTCAGCATCGGCATCAGCCATAGTGAGGGCTATCAGACCACGCCAAGGCTGCGCCTGAGCATACATGTGCGCTTGACACAGATGTATAAATCAGCCTTAAGAATGAGTACTAAATTTATAAAAATTAGTACCTTAAAAGTGACGCTGCATTTTCAGTTTCGCACTCGGGCATGCTTTGTACTCACACTACAACTAAACCACACTCTGATCCACCTCTTCCATCTGGGTCAGGGCTGGTCAACTAAACCACGCATAAACACGCCACAGAGCACATGCACTTGCAATACTAACCGGGATATAGAGGTCAAACATGCACAGCACAGTTCTGAAATTCTAATGTAAGTACACCCTTAGTCTGTTGAAGACAACCAGCATCTATTGGTTACTTAAATGGGTTATTGCTATATTGAAAACAAAAAAAACACCTATTTTGATTAACCAACTTCTCTTGCTGTGGCTGAAAGTCTCATCTCTTTGGTCTTCATCCGGCAACCTGTCCTTGAAGGGTTTCAGTCACTAGGATGGCTGTTCATCTTGTAAAGTCAATGAAAATTGTAGTTACTCCTGTTGGTACAACTTCAAATAGTGATGACTTCAAAGTCTAGAAAATTGTAGGTTGCACTCTAATTTTGTTCTCCTAGTTCACCTAAAAAAGGCGATCTGTGAAAATGCTGCACATTTCATATTTCTATATGTCAAAGAAGCATTTAATATACATGATAAAATGCAGAAGTGTATGAAAAAACACACTTCACAAGCAAGACTTTGAAATTTCAACCAGGCAGCAAGGGAAAGTGAGATTTGAACAACACTACACTCAGTAGTCTGCACACACAGTGATTAGTGTCCTTGTAGCCCGAGGCAAAAAGGTTTATTTGCAGAACCACCAGCATTCAAATTTAAAGGGCTCATTAAACATTTATTCCTTATTGACTATGTTTAAAACATCTTTCCTATAACTGTAAAAGGCATTTAAATTTGAGGGCGTCTTAAAAGAGTCATACAAACAGTAAACATTGATGGGACTGCTGAGTTTGTGTGAAATGAGGCGAGAACTGCATCAAACCTTGTAATGGGACTCGTGAGTGCAGGTTTCCTATTCTAAAACCTTACTTTGCTCCGTTTTGGCAATGTGTTCTACACCTTTTACAATACATTTCGGGAAACTACAAGTATGTTACATATATTACTATAAATAAGTTGAAGTTTAGTAAATAAGCACCCTGTAAAGTCCAATGTCTACATTCTGCAACTGCTTTTATTTGGGTAATATACCTGTATTTAATTTTGACACATCATATTCAAAGAGAAACCCATATTTTACACTGGATAAATTTAAATGGTGTAAAAAAGTATTAAACAAACTTACTAAGCATTGTCATGTAACACACTGAATAAAACCATGACCATTGTGTAGACAGAAGTGGTATAAATGGAGTGATTGTTTTGTACAGTGATGTTACTAGCTGCTAATATTGATGTTTTGACAAAATATTGTATGTAAATGACATCCAAGTTGGGATGCTCATTTCGGTTAATTTTGCCAACCAACAACTGCTGCTCATTAGCTAAACATTAACCATTAACTGGTCAGATTAATATTACATTATTATTTATTAAAAAAATGACTTGATGTGTCTATTTTGTGTCTAACATTAAATATTGCATTTTAAAATACTGATTTGTTTGAACATTTTTACAGAACATATTATCAACAGAGCATCTTCATACACCTGCAGTGTTTCCAACAGCAAAGAAGAAAGGAATAAAAATACACACTCAGGCCCTAATATTTTACACTAATATGTCTTTGTTTTTAAATGGCATTTTATAACGACAACAATCCACATCCACATTGGCGTGTAGCATTTCTGAGCAGCCCTCCTTCCTCACTACCGCTGAAAACGTACATCACGTGACCACACACACTCATTCACACACAGACACAGACGCATACACATTGTCATGCGCTCGAGACAGCGGGTAAAGGCAGTCAGCGGGTCAGTAGACTGCTTCCATCTTTTACTTTCACACAAGTACTTAGTCATTTTAGCGAACACCTCAGATACTGTTGGCTGGTTCCTGTTGGTTGTGCACCTTTTTTACCGACGCCATTATTTCAAGAGTTCACACTTAGCTGATAATCAATAAAGCGTATTTGGCATGCTGTCCCGGGAGAGAGCCCTGAGCTCGTAATATCCTCGAGCCCGGGGCTCCCTCCCGTTAGAAGGGCGAGAGGGGAATTCGAGGTCAGGTAGGTCTCGAGAACTCCCCTGCTGGTCACCGTGAGAAGTGTAAACTCAGGTTGTATTGGGTGATAATTTGTTTTAGTCGATTGCTATGGTTTATGTTTTTGGACGGTGGGAGGAAACCGGGGAACCCGGGGAAAACCCACGCGAACACGGGGAGAACATGCAAACTCCACACAGAAACACCAACCAGCCCAATGGGTTGGACTAGCGGTGTTCTTGCTGTGAGGCAACAGTGCTAGCCACTGGGCCACCGTGTCGCCCGATCAGAAAAAGTGGGAGGATGTAGGGGTGGAAGGGGGGAGCTTCAAGACGAAGATAACTGGAGTGGAAAACTCAGGTTATTTATAATGCTTCCGTAATCATCTAATAGGGCTGATTACGGAGCTAACAAGGAGCCAGCCGTGTTGATTATAAGCACGTGATCCTCTCGAAATTAGTTTATGAATAAACCACACTTCAAGAGTTCACACTTAGCTGATAATCAATAAAGCGTATTTGGCATGCTGTCCCGGGAGAGAGCCCTGAGCTCGTAATATCCTCGAGCCCGGGGCTCCCTCCCGTTAGAAGGGCGAGAGGGGAATTCGAGGTCAGGTAGGTCTCGAGAACTCCCCAAAAGGCAAAGGTTTTCATCTCGGGACAGCAGCCGCGTATTGAAGTACCCCCCAAAAGGCGAGAGGTCAGTGCCATATCCGGCTGCTGAATGTAAATTGAAGTGAGATAGGTTACTGCAGGAGAAAAGTTGAACTGATTCTTAGGAGAGGCTGGGGACTCTGTTGGAGTTGGGTTCGGGGAGGCAGGGTTGGGGAGCCTAACGGAAGAAAGGAGAGTAGCAGAGGGATTTGGTGCTAGAAATAGGAAAGTAGCGAAGTAACTCAACGCTGAAAGAAGAAAAGTAGCGGAGGAACTCAACGCTGGGAAAGTGGAATGTAATGGTTAGGGGAGAGGGGTTATAGAGGGGGTGGAGAGAAGAGCGGAAGCATTCGACGCTGGAAGGAAGTAAAGAGGATGCGGAGGAACTCAACGCTGGGAAGAAGAGAGCATGAGATGCGGAGGAACTCGACGCTGGAAAGGTAAAGAAAAGAAACCTATGGGGATCAGAGCTCTGGGTCAACTCCGTGGGAGTTAGAGCTGTAGGATTGGACTACTACAGGAGTCTGGGAAGGGAGGGAGAGGTGGAGACTCCTGTAGGTGGTGGGCTGAGCAGGACTCCGGGGGAGTCAGAACGTGGGAAGACTCCTTGGGAGTCAGATTGGTGAGTGATGTTTTTGAAATATAGAAAGAGTAGCGGAGGAACTCAATGCTGAAAATAGTAAAGTAGCGGAGAAACTCAACGCTGAAGAAAGAAAGTAGCGGAGAAACTCAACGCTGAAAGGGGGATTGGGAGTTAAGGGTGGGGAGAGGAGAGAAGTTGTAAGAGGGGGGAGAGGAAAGAGCGGAAGCATTCGACGCTGGAAGGAAGAGAAAGAGATGCGGAGGAACTCAACGCTAGGGAATATAGGACAGGAGATGCGGAGAAACTCAACGCTAGAAGGTAGGAAAGATGCGTATTTGGCCGGGGCGAGAGAGAGAGGGGAGGGGGGACTCCGTGGGAGTCTTAGCTCTGGGGGTAACTCCGTGGGAGTTAGAGCTGAAAGATTAGGCTCCTACAGGAGTCTAAATGGGGAGGGGGTGGTGGAGACTCCTATAGGAGGTGGGCTGGGCAGGACTCCGGGGGAGTCTAAGCTTAGACTGGAAAGGTAAGAGTAGCGGAATACTCAACGCTAGAAGGAAGTGATAGTAGCGGAGCAACTCGACGCTGAAAAAGAAAAGAAGCGGAGAAACTCGACGCTGGAAATGGGGTAGGGAGTAAAAGATATTGAGGAGGTGGGGGGAAAGTGGGAGGGGATGGAGGAAAGAGCGGAAGCATTCGACGCTTGAAGGAAGGAAAGGAGGTGCGGAGGAACTCAACGCTTTAGAACATAAAATAGGAGATGCGGAGGAACTCAACGCCAGAAAACAAGAAAGTTGTCGATTGTGGAGGGGGGGGTTTGGGGTAATTGATTGACTCCGGGGTAGTCAGGCCTTGAATGGTGATACTTAGGCTGAAGAGATGAGAGTAGCGGAAGAACAACACTAGAAGGAAGAGATAGTAGCGGAGCAACTCGACGCTGAAAAGAGAAAAGTAGCGGAGAAACTCGACGCTGGAAAGGGGTAGGGAGTAAAAGATGTTGAGGTGGTGGGGGAGAGTGGGAGGGGATGGAGGAAAGAGCGGAAGCATTCGACGCTTGAAGGAAGGAAAGGAGGTGCGGAGGAACTCAACGCTAGAAAGGAGAAGAAGGAGGTGCGGAGAAACTCGACGCAGGAAGGAAGTGAAGACTGAAAAGATTTTATACTGGTAGCCTTGGGGAAAAAAAGTTGTGCTCCTGTTGGGGTCGGGGTTCAGGCACTCTTGGGAGAGAGATAGGGGGAGATTATTTGCTGAACTGGGAGCGCTGAAAGAGGGGGGGGGGGGTTGGGGAACAGGCAGAATTAAATTTCTGTCCTTGTATTCAAGATAGTGGATGTCGTGAGTGCGAGCTGTGAGGATGAATTGATATCCTCTCCAAATGTATACATGCATCACGCTGAGGCTGTTACGTGTAATTGAGCTAGACGATAATAACGAGTAAACGCTTTTATGGAGGCGTTTAAACTGTTGTGAAGTGTCGATAGTGGTATGTTGAATGGAAGTGTATGTGAGCTCAGGCAGAGCGTCACTGCTGCGACAGTGAAGCGGGGGGGAAAAGAAGTTCTGCAGCTTCTCTGCTGTTGCAGAGGTGTGGCTGAAGTCAATTTCGGGAGGCGGGTACGCTTTCCCGAAAATGTATAACTGCTGTGCAGTGTTGGGGAGTGGGAAGGAAAGGAGCTGCACTGTGACAGTGGTGCAATGGGAGAATAAGGCTTGGCTGAGCATCTCTGCTATTGCAGGTACGGTGGTAGTCAGTATTGGAGCATTATAGGTGCTCCCACAAAAATATTAAATATCAGAAGTGATGTGTGGAGATGAAAGTAGGTAGGGGCTCAGGTAGAGTGTCACTGCGGTTGTTGTGATGCTATGGTGAGTGTAGCTCAGCGGAGCGCTACTGCTATTGGATAGGTGCAGTAGTGATCGGTATTGGAGAGTTTTGAATGCTCTCGCAAGAATATTAAATACTGTTAGTAGTGATATGTAGAGAGGAAGTGAATAAGGGCTTAGCTACAGGTGCAATGGGTGAGGATGGCACAGTGGAGCGATTCTGCTGCTGCAGAGGATCAGTATGGAGACAATGTGTGCTCCTGCAGAAGCATTTACTGCTGTATTAGTGCAGGGCAGTGTGACGAGTGTTATTGGACTTGTAAGTGTATAGAGTTTGCTTAGAGCATCCCTGCTGCAGTAATAGAAAAATTTAGGCAACCCCTAAATAAGTTGGAACTGTGGTGAGTGAAAATGTATGGGTGTATGGGATAGTTTAAGTTGTGCTTACACTTAAAACATTTGAATTGTGTGAGTGGGGTAAGGGATGTCGAAAATGTATATAGGACATGCTTTGCCGAAATAATCGGTTGCTTGCTTAATGGAGAGAGATAGTGTTCCTCCAGTCAGATCAGATATGGTGAGGTGGATAGTGGGATTGCAACTGATGGTAATTCAGAGAATCTCAAAACCCGAAGACTAGTGTGAATATGGCATTATGGATGTGGGCTGTATGATTGGAAATGCATCCTTGTGTAGATTGTGATTGCATTTGGAATGGATGTGGAGTGTAATAGGTTGGATGAAGGTCAGCTTCTGGGCCGGTTGTCCTAATGTCTGGAATGAGAAACAAGAAAAAAAAAATCAGAAATTTAATTTACAACATGATACATGTATAGCAAACATGACAAAATTGTTTTAGCTGATATCTAATGCAAGGCATCTTAATAAGAGCATGGACAATTGTGAGCTTCGTTGTCGCAGTCTGCGAGGATGATCGAGGTGGGCATTTGTTCCCCCACAGGATAGCAGGTGGATGCAGAGCTGGGGATATGGGGTGTAGCTTGTCTGGTGGTCCTAGAAATTCTTCTTGAAGATTTATTTAAATGTCCTATTCATGCAGTCAAGCGAAAAGTTAGTTTCTTTACCATTTTCACCTCCAGCCGGCGTGCCATTATAAGTTACATATGGCACTGTATATGCAAGTATGGGTCATTGACGTATTACGATTGGACTTTTGTGTTAAATTCTCACTGGTTGGGTAGTAGTCTTTACAGAAGTTAAATGCTATCAGATCTGGCAGAGGTTTTTATTTATTTATTATTTTATTATTATTTATTATTATTATTAATTTATTTATTATTATTATTATTATTTGTCAATTTATTTATTTATTATATCAAATCCCAACATCAAACGCTTAATTCACTACTTAATGGAAACTGTATGAATGAAATGTTTGTTATGGGCTTTACTTAATTTGTTTAAATACATGTTAGGAATCTTAACTTCTAAAATTCTTAATCTTAACTTAATTTGCAAGCATGTCTGTCTCAGTTCATTCACAAGTCTTTTATGGCTGGGTTCATTCATGAATTGTTGAGAGGGCGGAACCATATCGAGTTTTAAAAGCGCATTGGATGAGGGCGCTGCTCCTTCGCTATTGGCTCGATGGGGCGTCAATCAAAATCGGAGGCCAAGTTTGTTTACCAGTGTTGTGTGAAGACACTGCGGCACACCAGCGGCTAGTTTGGATGATAACAGCGCGGTCCATCAACGTATCAATATGTCGTGGATTAATGTCGTGATCTTTGCAGTGATTTACTTATGGATTTGTGGACGGGCTTGAAGGGTGAGTTCTTATGAATCTTCTAATCACGCAAGTCTTGTTTTTAAAAGATTTGTAAATAGGTTTAGTCTTTGATGGAGATTAGTTGTTTCCGCGATGCTTCCCCTTAAAAGCGTACTATACGTTACCGAGGGTGCACCGCTAGGAAGCAGTGAGTTAGGCTTTTGCGATGTTTTGGATCGTCGACGCCTAGAGTTTAGGTGGAGTTGTGGACTGCGTTGCGTGAGGCAGTTTGAAGTGGAGATGGAAGAGCTGGTGGGCAGCACCGGCGTTTTTGCGGGAATTCAGGCTCGATTTTGGCGAGGCTGCGGCTGAATTCTCAGGGAGAGTGGAGCTCTGGCTGGAGTTGTTGTTGTTGTTGTTGTTGTTGTTGTTGTTGTTGTGTGTTCTTCCGTATCGATAGGTTAAATGGTGCGATGCTGGAGCGTTTTGTAGCAGGAAGCGAGCTTCAAGACGAAGATAACTGGAGTGGAAAACTCAGGTTATTTATAATGCTTCCGTAATCATCTAATAGGGCTGATTACGGAGCTAACAAGGAGCCAGCCGTGTTGATTATAAGCACGTGATCCTCTCGAAATTAGTTTATGAATAAACCACACAACGACACAGACCACTGCCTATTCACGAGTCCCGCAGAAAAAAAGTGATTGACAGGTGTTAATTATGTGTGTAACTTACCTTTATTCATTTACTGTATGATTTGTTTATGGGTAAAACAAAGACCATGCAAGTCAGGTAGTTTAAACGGTAGGCTACAAATAATTAATTCGTTATTAATTAATTAATTATTCATAATCGAAAATCGAATCGAATCGTGACTGTAGAATCGAAAATGTAATCGAATCGAGGATTTGGAGGATCGTGACACCCTTAATATATATATTCATGCATTCATTCATTCATTTTTTTTCCCGGCTTACTCCCTTTATTAATCTGGGGTCGCCATAGCGCAATTAACCACCAACTTATATCCAGCATATGTCTTACGCAGCAGATGCCCTTCCAGCCACAACCCATCGTTGGGAAACCCATTTACATTCATTCATACACACACACATACATACACTATGGACAATTTAGCTTACCCAATTCACCTGTACTGCATATCTTTGGACTGTGGGGGAAACCGGAGCACCCAGGCGAAACCAACGCAAACACAGGGAGAACATGCGAACTCCACACAGAAACCCAGCCGAGGGCTCGAACCAGTGACCTTCTTGTTGAAAGGCGACTGCGCCACCGCATTGCCCTATATATATATATATATATATATATATATATATATATATATATATATATATATATATATATATATATATAATATATATATATATATATATATATATATATATATATATATATATATATATATATATGTGTATATATGTATGTATGTATGTATGTATATATGTAAATATAAAAGCGGAGTATTGGTGCCCATGTAAATGTACTGTAGTGAAAGTGGCAGATGAATCTGTATTGAAAGTGGCAGCCCTATTCTCTGCCTTTAAGTTACTTCCATAAGCTCCTTACATTTCATAAGTTTGATGCGTTTCCCCCAACACGCGACTTTTGTAAAGCGTCTGCTTTACATTACTGTGTTAGAATCCTTGCATGTAAAATATAGCCATACTTTACAATGCTTAGTTTAAGCGAATTTGATGAACGCAATCGTGCATGTTGATAAATCTAAAGGGATTACTTGCTCACCAGGTCCGCTGCACTGTTCGCGTTGTCTGTGTGTGTGTGTGTGTGTGTAAAGTCCATTTAGAATCCAACACGAAAATAATTTTTGTTTGTTATTGTCATTAATTGTTTTGAAATTTAAATGGCACTTAAATGCCTGTGTTTTTATTTCTGTAATAAATATGGTGTTTGTTGATTAATCATGATTAATTACGTTTTGTGATTATTCATAAATAATTTTAAAAAAGGGTAATTAATTACATAAATTTTTTTTAATCATTTGACAGCTCTAATATATATATATATATATATATATATATATATATATATATATATATATATATATATATATATATATATATATATATATATATTTTTTTTTTTTTTTTTCCGTCAAATCAAATATCAATTTGATCTCTCCATGGAAAATATGCATTTAATTAATGATTCGTTGTGATTCTTACATCACAAACCTCTGTCAACATTTAATAGAAGTCATTACTTTAAATAGTATGTCTTCAGCTTCTGATTTTACCTTAGAGCTTGTGTACTTTTATTTTCTGTCCCATTTGCGGTTCATGTGCATGCATCCTGCGCGTGATGAAAGACAATGACAGGGTGCATATATTGACTTTTTGTAAAGTATAGGCTACTATAGTATATAACAACTTAGTTTTTTACATATGACATTGCATTAATTTGAGTACATGTTATATAAGCTGTAAAATGAAAGCCCCAATTTGGTGCTTAGTTATTAGTATGCAAAATCAAGAAAATCATTGGATTTGTTTGAATCCTAGATTAGACTATGTAGGCTAGTTTAAAAATGGATATTTTATAAGAACAATAAATAACTGTAATTTTCCAAATAGAAAGTTTTTTTGGTTATAGACTAAATCATCAAAACTATAGCCTATTTGTTGTGTTTATGAGCGGTGCCGACTTGTGAGTGGCTTGTCTTTAAAGCAAAGCACATTTCAGAAAGTTTTGTTTTGTGGGTTCTTTCTCCAATTGTGCAAATAATGTTGTGTTTATGACGCAAATCCAGGACAGAGGCAATCAGCGTCAGTGCTGGTTTGGCATTAACTCATTTGTGTGAAACTGTGGCCAGCAATAGGCCTATCCTTCTTTAATTTTGCATCATTGGCAAAATACGTCTGTAGGCACATGTGGTTGCACATGTCAACGTCCTGCGAGTTAACAAATATGTGTTGCACATTTATGCAGCCAAACTTAAAACAAAAAATTATAATAATATTTTTTTATTGTTTAATTGATACCATTAATCAGTTAAAAATGGACCCTGCCGGCTAATGGTTATTATGAGCATCCCTACATTCAAACCAACGGGCATGGGCTACAATCCACTATCAAATGCATTCAATACAAGTGGGTGCTAAAAATCCTGAAAACAAGAAAAGTCCAACGACATCTCCAATAAAACACTTTGTTACCTCCCAAGCCTCTTAAAACCCAGATCTTTTTTCACAGATTCACAGATTGTAGTTGGACATTCACGTAGACGTAAAAGCATGAAATGTAATAACACAAAAGTGCACAGTCTGTGATCACAGCAGGTATTCGTGAGGCGCCGATTCGCGCTCGGAGGTACAATTTATTCTTCTCCAACTTGAAAAGTGGCTTCAAAAGAGTGAAGAATTAACAGGGTGAGACGGAAGTGTGTGAAAGTGTGGGACTGGATGCAGGACGGGCTCACAGACATCAAACGCTTCTCCCCTATAGCCGGCCTCCCCAACCAAAAAAAAAAAAAAAAAACACAGCACAAAGGGCTTTATTCGAGCCACGAAACCACGGTATGTTTTAGAGCTCAGGTCTTGCGCAAAAGTTCAAAGAGCAAAAACTTCAGACAAGTGTTTCAAGTGGAGCCCACTGGAACATCTTATGCTCATGGTTGGATGAAAGCAACCAATGATAACGGAGAATTTATGTGAGAATTGGCCTGAGTCAGATTGGACGTCATATTAAATTTGAAGTGAACAAAACTGAAGAAAGAACATAAAGATCGCTCGGTGTTGTACAATACTGTTGGGTTCCTGCGTGTTTGATCATTCTGCCAAAAATACAATGATAATATGTTTTGTCCACTGAAAATTGTAGAAAGACATTTTCTAGCGCACTGATACAAAATATAAGATTACTATAGAGCAGATCATGAAAGCAGACTGGTAAAATTGCTGCTTGCTTAACCCAGAATGCCCCTTTATGATAGTCTGGTTCATAAGTAGTATTGTCATGGTACTGAATTTCGATACCAATTGGTACTGAAATTTTAAAAAACATACATTTCTTGCTAACATTTAAGTGATGTTGAGCGCATTCTTAAACACCCATGATATGTCCACACCCATGATAGGACGTTTTTAAAATTTCAGTTGTCTTTGGTATAATAGTATCAGTAGTAGATGTTGTGGTAGCAGTTGTTGTTGTATCAGTAGTTCTAGTAGTAGACTCTGTGGTAGTAGTATCAGTTGTAGCAGACGTTGTTGTAGTATTATCAGTAGTAGTAGTTGTTGACGTAGTACTATCAGTAGTAGAAGTCAGGGCTTGGCATTAACATCCACCAACCTGCCAAATGCATGTATATTTCAGCTGTGGCGGGTTAAACAGCCGCTCCCACTAGCCTCTTTGGCTGGTTGGAAATCATTTGTAAATTGTAGCTTTCTAAAAAGCAGGGTTTAACAATAAATATGTTTGTGCAAATGTGATCTTAGAATTGAGCAGCAGCACTGCTGACAAAAATAACTGTGTTCGTGCGAGCAAAAGAAAGCAGGTGAATATGGTGAATACCGAATGAGAGGATGATCGCTAACGCGCACAGGTGATGTGATGCGCATGACTGTTAAAAAGCGTGTGCGCTTTCAATTATTTGTCCGAAGCAATCGTGCCTAGAGGAAAAGCAATTGCTGCGATCAGATCTCTTTGAAATAGATTGGACAAAAAGTGATAATCGTGCACCCACAGTCCTGCTGCTTTCAAGAGCTCAACTTAAAATATATCCTTTTGTAAGCTGCAGCGGTCACTGCTTTTGTTTCAATTATTCTTTGAACAAATTTTTAAGAGTCGTAACATTAACCATGTGCACGTGATCATCCCTACATTATCACTCACTATCATTATCACTATGTTTTTTACCTGCTTACTTTTGCTTACAGTTATTTTTGTTTATTAGGTACACCTTACTAGTATCGGGTTGGACCCCCTTTTGCCATCAGAACTGCCTTATTCTTTTGTGGCATAGATTCAACAAGGTACTGCAAATATTCCTCAGAGATTTTGATCCATATTGACATGATAGCATCACACAGTTGCGGCAGATTTGTCGGCTGCACATCTAAGATGTGCTACATCCCAATGGTATCCCAATGGTATCCCAACATCCCAGAGGTCAGGTGACTGTGGAGGCCATTTGAGTACAGTGAACTCATTGTCATGATCAAGAAACCACTCTGAGATGATTTGCACCTTATGACATGGCATGTTATCTAGCTGGAAGTAGCCATCAGAAGATGGGTACACTGTGCTCATAAAGTTGCTGACCATGGACATACTCAGGCAGGCTGTGGGTTTAACACAATGCTCAATTGGTACTAATGGGCCCAAAGCGTGATAAGAAAATATCCCCCACACCATTACACCACCACCACCAGCCTGAACTGTTGATACAAGGCAGGATGGATCTATGCTTTTATGTTGTTAATGCCATGTTGTTAATTCTGACCCTTCCTTCTGAATGTCACAGCAGAAATCAAGACTCATCAGACCAGGCAACGTTTTTCCAATTTTCTTTTGTCCAATTTTGGTGAGCCTGTGCAAACTGTAGCCTCAGTTTCCTGTCCGTAGCTAACAGAAGTGGCACCTGGTGTGGCCTATTGCTGCTGTAGCCCATCTGCCTCAAGTTTTAACATGTTGTGCATTCAGAGATGCTCTTCTGCATACCTTGGATGTGGTTATTTGAGTTACAGTTGCCTTTCTATCAGCTCAAACCAGTCACCAGTCTGGCCATTCTCTGACCTCTGCCATCAACAAGGCATTTTCTAGCACAGAACTGCCGCTCAAAGGATATTTTCTCTTTTTTGGACCATTCTCTGTAAACCATAGAGATAGTAGTGCATGAAAATCCCAATAGATCAACAGTTTCTGAAATACTCTGACCAGCTCGATTGGTACCAACAACCATGCCAGATTCAATTCATCCAATTCTGATGATCGGTTAATGCAATCTAAATCTGATGAAATAGCATGAAATAACCAAAAACACCTTTGAATCACAAACCACAATCAATTGTTAATGAACAGATTTTATTTTACAGTGCAGCACAGTAAAATGCTACGATTAAAATGCATCATAATCATGTGCACAGAGTGTGAATTGTGTGTCATCTGGATGCTATTTACAGTATGTAGAGAGGTACAAATCAGGCTTCACATTATTTGGGATGTTCGCTGACTAGTTTTTGTAGCAGAGCTCAAGTTTTGTAAACTAAACAACCAACAACTGCAACTTCCAAAGCAGTATGAAATATTAAACAGACTACATTGCCATATCTCAAATCCTTATAAGTTGCTCAGCAGCAAACTCTTGAGGTATTAGCACTAAACTAGCAAGCCTGTTGTAAAGGCACTGATATATGAGGCAGGCAAAGTTTGTCGAAAAAAAAAAAATAAGCAAAACTCCATCTAAGCTTGGCCCTAACAACACAACAATGCCAGGACCTTCAGGCACGCTCAGATAAGTTGGCACCATCCGCGATCCACATGCCCTCACCAACCTCTCTGCTCCATCAACCATTGGAGGGGAGTCGTGATTGTTTATTTACTATTTACAGAGGAAAAACCCCACTACTTCCTGCTCATAAATAATTGACATGTTTGAGTTGGATGAGGTACAAAGTCACACTCGCTCTCTGTCTTCTGGCCTTCGGGCTGTGTGTTTGTGGTTTGTGTCAGACTGAACTCTCCTCCTGCTTCAGCACTTTCTGCACCCTGTGTCTGTTCTGTCCCTGCCGAACTCTAGCTCATCCATGGAAATACACTGAGTTCTCTTATGCTACATTCTGCTCAGCATGAAATTGGACATCCAATTTTTTGATTGTTTGAGTGCACTGTAAAAATGCTGGGTTCCACACAATTTCTTCATTTTGTCCCAACACATATTAATTAAGTTAAATTAATCATGTTAACAATCTTAAGTAGATAGAACATAAAAGAATGAAGTTGTTCACAAAAAAAACTTAAGAATTGTGTTGGTTCAACTCATATTAAGCAAGCAGTTTCAATAAGCAGCAAAAGCAATTGTCTTGAGTGTATCTCACAGCTGAGGAAGTCTCCTTGAAAATGAGCAATTCCTCCTGTTTAAGGATCATCCTGTTAAAATATCCAATATAGCTTATGTCTTTTTGTTAGTGAAGTGACTTACCTGGCAATGCTACAAATACTTGTAGAGGTAGGCAATGTTTTCTGTGTTGTGTCATGCGACTTAGGGACTTTTCCCAGCTGGTACCAAATCCCCAAACCATTCAGCTCTCTGTGGAAAATAAATATGTATATGTTATAATACTACTGTATAAATTTGAAGTCAGAATTATTCACCCCCCTTTAATTTTTTCTTTTAAAATTTTTTTCCAAATGATGTTTAGCAGAGCAAGGAAATTTTCACAGTATGTCTGATAATATTTTTGCCTGATAACCCTATCCTGCCTAGTTAAAGGTGCAGTAGGTGATCTGCCAAAATGCTAGCCGCTTAGCATATTATCTTTGTACGGCGGGGAGGAACTGTAATTCAAAGCCACGCCTCCTGCATCCCGCACAACAGCAGACAACCCACTAGTTCATGCCATTCGCCTCATAGTTAATGTTTGGCCGCCCGGCGGCGTGCAGGAATTACATTTATTACTAAGGCACACTTACATGCTATTTCAGAGCAAATATTCAGAGTAGCATGGTAAACAGAATAGGAAGACAAAATGAACCATTGAACCAATGTGAATATAAAACCAATTTCAGCTCAATAAACCAGGTTAGGCGGAATAGCAATATTTACTGATGTTTTGTTGTTAAACTAAATAAAAATCTACATTATCAATGATGTCAAAGGTCCCTTATAAAACTGAAAATAGTCACATCAATCTTTCACCGGGAGATTTCAGTGGCTGAACAACAAATATGTCCATAAGCTATTCATAACACAACACAATCTAACATAAGCTTAGCCTGACTAAAAAGGTTTTAAAACCGAACAGTACCTGTCTAACAGTAATACTTTAGCTATGGTGTCGTCCTTCCTCCAGCGTGCAAAAGTAACTCCCATATTGATTCAGGATTTTCAAAACTTTCAATTCAGCATTTGATTTCACCACGTCTGTGGTTGTCTCGTGAACGCGCGGCGCTCATGCAGGCAGGCACACGCGAATGGCGGATCTACATGAACAGATGCGCAGAAGTCTGAATCTACATTTGCTGAAAGACAGTTTGAGCTACTTATCAGAATTATGGGAGATGTTGGCCCGACAATATTTACTTGGATGAACATTTTTTAGTTTTATATCTTACCCCAAAAATAAAAATACATATAAACACATTTAGACCAATTACTGTAATCATTACTATTAGACTGGAGAAACTTTAAACCAGCTCAACAAAAATGTTCAAAGACAATCACCTACTGCACCTTTAACCTAATTAACCTAGTTAAGCCTTTAAATGCCAGATTAAGCTGTATAGAAGTGTCTTGAAAATATATAGTCAAATATTATGTACGGGTTCAGATAGATTTTTTTTAAAGAAATTAATAATGTTATTCTAGAAAGAACACATGTGAGTGTTTTTGAGCTTTGTGTTATATGCAAATAAACACTGCAAATGAACATCCAGTTAATTAACAGTTTCCGAATTTTGTGCTTTCTGTTTATTTACAGTTTAAATTCGCTTATGGAATGTTTATCTCTGCTCTGTCAAATTTTGATGTTGGAAATTCAACTCTACAGTTTAACAAAGTATAAACAAAGAAATAATGCATAGAGAACTAAGTTCCTAAAGGCTGCACAGTGGCACAGTGGATAGCACGTTCGCCTCACACCAAGAAGGTCAAAAGTTTAAGCCTTGGCTGGGTCAGTTGGTGTCTCTGTGTGGAGTTTGCATCTTCTCCCCGTGTCCGCTTGGGTTTCCTCTGGGTGCTCCGGGTTCCCCCACAGTCCAAAGATATGTGGTATAGGTGACTTGGGTAGGCTAAATTGTCCGTAGTTTATGTGTGTGAATAAGTATGTATGGATGTTTCCCAGTGATGGGTTGCAGCTGGAAGGGCATTTGCTGCATAAAAACATATGCTGTTTAAGTTGGCGGTTCATTCCGCTGTGGCGACCACAGATTATTAAGAAACTAAGCCAAAAATGAATGAATAAATTCTTAAAATAACAGAAAATGCACTAGCAGCTTATTACAAGGTTTTTGCAGCATAATATACAACACCAACCCAGACAAAATATCACTTTAAACTATTACAAATGTTCATAAAACTTTTTTTAAGGTTAAAAGTTGTTGGAAGTAAGATCAAAGTCCCATAATGCGATTCAAAAGCATAAATAAGTGGGGGGAAAAACATGAATCACAAAAAATATAAAAACTGTCAATTTACAGATATTATTTTCAGTGTATAATTTCTGCGGACAGTAATGTTTGTTTATCTGACTGACTGACTGACTGACTGACTGACTGACTGACTGACTGACTGACTGACGGACTGACTGACTGACTGACTGACTGACTGACTGATTGATTGATTGATTGATTGATTGATTGATTGATTGATTGATTGATTGATTGATTGATTGATTAAAATGCATTACATTTTGCAGGAAAAGTGATAACTATGCACTACATGTTCAAAGGTTTGGTGTCAATTTCTTTTTTTTTTTTTTTTTAGAAAGGACATGTTAAATAAGTGTTAAATAATAATGTGGTAAAGTGTTAAATAATAAAGTGGTATTTACACATTATATGGTAAAAAAGTTGGGTCACACAATAAAAATGTAACCATGCATCACAAAATCAATTAAAAATAATATTTTTAAAAAGCTGAGATTTCTACACCATAAGCTTTCTTTAATGTTTACTTATTTAGGATAGAACAATATTTAGACAAGATCCAACAGTTTCAGGGTTAAAAAATAATATAGAATATGAAACATAAAGAGAATTGCCTTTAAAATTGTCCAAATGAAATTCTAAGCCAAGTAAAAAAATAAATAAAAAGAGATTATATATATTTAGTGTAGTAAATTTAAAAAATATTCTTCACTAAACATGGACTTCAATTAAAATTCGAATGATTTTTGGCATAAAGGAAAATCCATGCAACATAACTCCAGGGTCAAGAATGATTTTAAAGTAACAGTAAAAGTAATTTTCATATAAGTTACAAAAATATCTTGAATTATTTTCTGAGCACTTATAAGCATGCAGAACATTCTATTAATCAATAAATCCCGAACAATATTAATAATAATAACAGTTAACTAATAGATTAAACATATATGATAAAAATACAATACCCATAATATTTGTTTTTAGCAACAAATCACCATATTCAAATCATTATGTTAAAATCTAATACATAAACCTGCAAACGCCCTATACAGACATTTTCCTACTCTATATAGTATGAAGCATAAAAAATTGTCATTCAAATACCATCTAATACCTCTAAGACATGTCTTGGGTGGCTTTAAACACAGTTGGAAAAACTACACAAGAAAAGCAGGTTCCCATAATGCCTATAGCAGGCCGCAGGCACTGTGGGGCACCAGAGGAAACACAAGCCGGTCAAAAAAACACCGGCAGACCAGAACAACAATCCACTTCGCTTAAAAAATGACGATTCAGACAGCATTATAAACATGGCTCCAGGATATTTACTTTGGTACTACTTTCCCCCTCAGAGGGAATAGTGACTAAAAAAACATCCACATCAAACGCACACAGAAATAACTCTCATGTTTGTGATACCAGCATGCTCGCTTTATCCAGATATATGATTTCTTACCCTATAAATGTATAATTAGCGAGGCTGTGCTTTGATTTTCCCTGTATAAGCACATCGCAGATCGCCGTATCGGTGCTGTTTCGGGGGACGAACTTCACACACAGCCGCTCCTTCCTCAAAGCCTGTTCCTCTGAGACAGAAAGAGAAATAACAGTCATAACATAAACAGCCCTCGTTATATCTTTCATTTATCAGCAGTCTAAAAACATTTACACTAGAATCCATATGTGCCTTTATATCTTTCATAGATTCTGAGCTAAAATCAATGCGTCAAACTTATTTCCTTGACCTGCTTGGGTTTGGGAAGACATGTAAATTATGACACAACAGTCTGTTTTTATAAAAAAAAATTATATTTCCTAATGGTGTATTTAGACAGAGATATGTGCATTAATATTTGAACATCTTATAAATGCAACATTATGTGCCTTGAGGATCAATAAAAGGTTATGTATGAAATTACATTTTAAAAATGTGTTTGGGTGCTGGATGTGATTTTTATAACTTAAAGGATACACTTGAGTATATAGAGAGTTGACTGAGAATTTCAAGAGGAATTTTATCTGATCCCAGAGGAAAGGGTAACCTTTTTCTGTTTAGGGAAGTTAGTGGATTTTTTGTATGAGATTGACTTGATGTGTGGATTATTTGTATGAGATGAGATGAAATTAGGCATAAATAGTATACACCTAATCAGAACCATAACTGGGTGATTACTAGCATGATTATTTTGCACAGAAACATATGAACGATATTATACAGTGCTCAGCATAATTGACGACATTTTGTATATATTGAAAAAAAAAATATATATTGAATATTTCTATCCATTTCTCAATGAATATAAGCATTTCATAATGTATTTTGGTGCATTTAAACAAAACAGATTTATTAAAATATATTTATTAAAATAATATTTTAGTCACCAAACATATTTAGAAATTGAAAGATAATACAATTAAATTCAATAATTACAATTATTTATTTCTTTATTTATTTTATTAAATTTTTTTGCTTCTCTTGATTTTTCCTCTTTTTTAAATTTGTATTTAAGATTTTTTTATAAAATAAATTTGGTTGTACTTGTTTTTGGACTGTTATCGTAAGTTATTTATTAGATAAGCTCCAGATTTGGATTTGGCTAACTAATCTAATGTATATGCACACACATAACATTGTATAGCTTCCTATTTAAAATATCAATTTAAAAGATAGATTTATGAGGGGTGTACTTATATATGCGGAGCACTTTATAATTACTTAATTTTTTATTTTTTATTTTAAATGTTTTATTTTTGTATATGTTTATGGATACAATTATTTATTTATTTATTCATTCATTTAAAATATTTGTCATTTATTTTAATCTAACTGATTTGTATATATTTATTTATATTGTATATATTCAACCTATTTAGTTATTTCATTCAATTTTTGATAATTTAGTTGAACTGTATTTAATCACATTTCTTATGTGATTAAATAATTTGTTAACGGCTGATGTTACTTCTGCAAAACAGACATACTTCTATCAAAAAAAATCAACAATGACACCAATCCTCCCTTTCTCTTTAAAACATTTTCCTCCCTCCTCTGTCCTCCTCCTCCACCCTTATCTTCCACACTTACTACTGATGACTTTGCTACATTCTTTTGCACCAAAACTGCAAAAATCAGTGCTCAATTTGGTGCTACTACGACAAACAGGCAAGATACACAAACAACACCACATACACTCACCTCTTTTTCTCAGCTCTCTGAGTCTGAGGTGACCAAACTTGTGCTATCTAGCCATGCAACCACCTGTCCACTTGATCCCATTCCCTCTCATCTCTTGCAAGCCATCTCTCCTGCAGTCATACCAACACTGACTCAATTAACACATCTATTGACTCCCCACTTCATTTAAGCAGGCTAGGGTAACCCCACTGCTAAAGAAACCCAACCTGGATCAAACCCTACTTGAAAACTGCAGATCAGTATCCCTGCTTCCATTCATGGCCAAGATTCTGGAGAAAGTTGTGTTCAATCAAGTCCTGGACTTTCTTACTCAAAACAACATAATGGACATAACAAGCAATCTGGCTTTAAGAAAGGCCACTCAACTGAGACTGACCTGCTCTCGGCCGTGGAGGATCTCAGACTGGCTAAAGCAGACTCTAAATCATCAGTCCTCATCAAAAGCTGCTTTTGACACTGTAAACCACCAGGTCATAACTTTTCAATCCAGATGCATGGGGCAACCATTACTGCATCCAAAACGGTGAAAAGCCTTGAAGTAACAATTAATGACCAACAAAATTTCTCTCACCACATTTCTAGAACTGCTCGATCTTGCAGATTCGCACTCTATAACATCAGAAAGGTCCGACTCTTCCTATCTGAACATGCAGCTCAACTCCTTGTTCAAGCTCTTGTTCTCTCCAGACTGGACTATTGCAACTCTCTACTAGCCGGGCTTCCAGCTAACTCTATCAAACCTCTTCAGCTGCTTCAGAACGCAGCAGCACGAGTGGTCTTTAATGAACCTAAAAGAGCACATGTCACTCCGCTGCTCATCCATTTGCACTGGCTGCCAGTTGCTGCTCACGTCAAATTCAAAGCTTTGATGTTTGCTTACAAAGCGACTTCTGGCTTTGCTCCTTCTTATCTGCTCTCACTTATGCAGATTTATGTACCCTCCAGAAACTTGCGTTTTGTGAATGAATGTGGAATGCCTCGTGGTTCCATCCCAAAGAGGGAAGAAATCACTTTCCCGAACTCACTCGCTGTCTTCAAGAAACGACTAAAAACTCAACTATTCTCCACTTCCCTTCCTAATCTGCAATTGCCTCTCGGGTTCTACCGCTATCTGTATAACAAAAAAATAATAATAATAATAAATAAAATATTACTAATGTTTTGCTTCTTACACTTTACATACCTGAAACTTGCCTACAGCACTTATTCATTGTTGCTCTTATAGTTGTGTAAATTGCTTTCTTGTCCTCATTTGTAAGTCGCTTTGGATAAAAGCATCTGCTAAATGACTCAACAGACAGACAGACAGACAGACAGACAGACAGACAGACAGACAGACAGACAGACAGACAGACAGACAGACAGACAGACAGACAGACAGACAGACAGACAGACAGACAGACAGACAGACAGACAGACAGATAGATAGATAGATAGATAGATAGATAGATAGATAGATAGATAGATAGATAGATAGATAGATAGATAGATAGATAGACTTCATTGTGAGGGTCCCCAGAATAAAAGCCCCTACACTAAGGAGCTAAAACTACTTCCTAAAAAATAATAAATAAATATATGAATGTCCCTATTTCCCCACAATTTTTTTTCCAACAGACAAGCTAAAATATGTATTAATATTTAAAACCCTTATAAATGCAACCTATATGCGCCTTAAGCCCCAAAACATCACAGCAGTATATGAAAGCCCATCATAATTACATAAAAACGCCACTGGGCGCAAGAAGGGAATCTTCAGCATCAATGATATAACCGACGTGACTGAGAATGAAACCACAATACAGTGGCGGTGGCATCTATTAAACATGACTTTACCACAATAAAGCGGCGCATTAAAATCAGCACCCGACGAGACTCCATCTTCCTTTTTTAGCAATTCCTACCAGACTGGGCCATATTACTCCTGAGCCCGTCCCATTCGTTTCGAGGCGGCGTCAGGGGCGAGGGCTGTGTAAATGCAATAATAATGAAAATAATAAACATGCTGCCCTCACTCCCGATGCCAAAAGAATATTGCGGTGAGAGGAGAAGAGAGAAGACGAGAAGGGGAGAAATACGTAGCACTCAAAAAGCACTAAAGCATCAAGGGAATGCATTTCATTAATATTAGATAACCACCATCCACTCCCGCTCTGCACAAATAAATACATAAATAAATAAGCACATCATAAAGAAAAAGCTGGGTTCTGGCAGAGATAAACAATGACTCATCGTTCTCCTCTCCTCCTTCCTCCGGGGCAAAATGTTTATTTTACTCGCTCGCGCTATCATAAATTAAGCTAAACCTGAGCCCATGAAACATTCACATTCACAAGCTCTGGAGAAGCGCTCCCTCAGGATGACTACAGAGAAGAGAGAGAGAGAGAGAGAGAGAGAGAGAGAAAGTGGATGAAAAAGAAAACAGAATTTTCTGAAGGAAACCGTGCTTACGGGTATCCATGGTGTCTTGGATGGGAGTAAAGCCCTCTGGCAAACAGTCCTTCAGGTCCATCAGCTTCATATCCACCACCACGTTGCATAATTGCTTCTGCCACAAAATGTAGGGATATAATCATGATTATACCAGCATTATGCCAATGAAAGCACTTTTCAAAGACTGTTTGAAACCAGGCGTGTTTCAATTATGCATGAATCACACCTGGGTCTGAGACCAAAAGTGGATTTTAAGCATCAAAACAATTCAACTGTAATACTGATTTAGTTTTCATTTCTTTTTCAGTGTCTGTCCTGATTTAATTATAGATATTTGTTTTTTTATCAAGCATACATTTTCACTCACAAAAGTGTTATTATTTGTAGTTTTATATGGCAAATTTTTTTTTAAATTTAGTTTAAGGACATATTTTTACTATGGCACCCGCTTTGAATGTTATCACTCAATTGAATGAGCATTATCAGTGGTTATCAGCTGATAGATATGGGCCAGTAGGGGCCTTCTGCCCTTACTAGTAGGTTCAGAAGGCTGTTATCATCCATTCACATGGTTAATCAGCTATACTAGAGAAGACCCCTGATCCAGATCTGTTTTTACATTACTTTGATGGCTGAGTAGGGTTGGGGTATAGGGGTAGACGTTAATAAAATACAATTAATGGGAAATTTAATAAATAATATTCGTTGTTAATCAGCTATACTAACAGAGAAGACTCCAGATCCAGATCTGTTTTTACATTCCTGTATTGGTTGGGTTTAGGGTTGGAGTAGGGGTAGACGTTAAAAAAAATACAATAAATGGGAAATTTAATAAATAATATAAATAATTCTCGTTGTTAATCAGCTATACTAATAGACAAGACTCCAGATTCAGATCTGTTTTTACATTCCTGTAATGGTTTTAGTTTAGAGTTGGAGTAGGGGTAGACAGAAAAAAAAAACAATTAATGGTAAATTTAATAAACAATATAAATAATTCTTGTTAACTTCCAGATGCAGCCGTATGTGATCTATAGCTAATTAACCATGTGGATGGATGATAACAGCCTTTTAAGCCTACTAGTAGGCCCATATCTATCAGCTGATAACACCCATTTAATCGAGTGATAACATTCGAATCGGCTGACTGTGGACCCTTTTTACAAGTTCTTGAAAGTTTTGATATGTAGATTTTTTTTTCTTGAAATATATTTTTAAAGCTATTGTTTGTATTATATAATCTTTGCATCAAATGACAAAAATACTTGCAATACTGTTTATAATGCAGTGTTGTTGGTCTATTGGTATGACAGTGTCACCGACTCGGTCCCAGTCATTCCCCTCGCTGGCCAGCAGAGGCCGCCATCTCCGGACTTCTAGCATTACATCATCCACATACGCTGATTGTGCATACACCTGTTCTGAATCAAGCTAACGACCCACGTACCCTTTATAAGCCAGTTCCAAACACTCAGTCAGTGCGAAGTCTTGTTTAGCCCCGGCCAGCATTACTGAGCGTTGTTTCCTGCCTGATCTCTCGTGTACAACTCCAGCCTGTTTCTGACTCTGCTTCGCCTTCTGCCTGTCCACGACCCAAGCCTGATACACGGACTCTGATACTCGCTGCCTGCCCACGACCCAAGCCTGATACACGGACTCTGATACTCGCTACCTGCCCACGACCCAAGCCTGATACACGGACTCTGATTCACGCAGCCTGCCTTTGACCCATGTCTGGTAAATCCCTCTGTGTCCGTTTACCACCAGTCTTGATACCTTTAAGACGTTTGTTGATTGTGTGTTTGCACATTGGTGCATATTGTGTGTTTGAGTGAGAGCTTGATAAATAAATACTGCATAATGGATCCCTACGTGTCAGTCTCCTCGTTACAGACAGCACATTTTACTTTTTTCTGTTTTGGTTGCCGTCTCAAATATTTAATTTATTTTATTTCATTTTTGAATGTCATGAAAACACTTTTGTGGAGGTTTTCTTTTATTATTTAAGCAAATAGGAATACAAGATATATAATACCAAACTGATCAATTTCTCTGCTGAGATTTGTGAAAATTGTACATTATTTACTTATTATCTTCCTATCATTGAGACGTTTCAATATTTAATTATTATATTTAGTCTCTACTCTCTAAAGCACTACAGCAGGGGTGTCAAACTCAATTCCTGGAGGGCCAAAGCCCTGCACAGTTTAGTTCCAACACACTTACCTGTATGTTTCAAACAAGCCTGAAGGACTCAATTAGTTTGATCAGGTATGTTTAATTAGGGTTGGAACTAAACTGTGCAGAGCTGCGGCCCTTTTGGAACTGAGTTTGACACCTGTGCACTACAGGTTTTAAGGCTGCATGATTAAAAAAAAAAAAACTAACTGTGATTTGTCTAATGAAATATGTGACGTAAAATGTAATTAACTACCATTTCATAAAAGAGCCACAGGTTTTATGTGGTTCATTTCCTTTATTTAGCCAGGAGATCACATTGAGACAGTACTGTCTCTTCTTCCAGTGAGACCTGGTCAAGATGGCAGGCAACACATAAAGTTTCATATAAAAATCACAAACAATACCACAAAATTACAAAATCACCATTCTTAAAAACATCAGCTCATAACAAACAATTGCAGGTGTCCTTTAAAATGTTGTATAAAAGATGTTTAAAAGTACTCAGAGTCGGAAGAGTGTCAAGATTGAGCTGATTTTGCAGGTCGTTCCAAGCCCTGGGAGCGTGAACGGAAAAAGCACGTTTGCCAAGTTCTGATAATGCCCTTGGAACTATCAGACGAATACAGTGGTTGTGGTTGTTTTAACAGCACCAAAAAAAAAGACAATCACAAGCATAATCACATAGTATGCTACTGTTTATTTAAAACCTCTAAAACACTGTTGCTATTTTTCAAAATGAAGTAGGCAGTTGTCATGACAATTAAGAAAAATGATTACTGTATTTTAAATTAAGTTAAATGAATTGTAAAAATCTTGTTTACACTTTACAATGAGGTTTCATTCGTTAATATCGCTTATGTTAAATGTATTTACTAACATGAACCAATAATGAACAATATTTGTACAGCATTTATTAATCATAGTTTAATGTTTACTAATGCATTATTAACATCCAAATTCATGCTTGTTAACATCAGTTGATGCATCGTGAGTTAACAAGAATTAACTATAAACAACTTTATTTATATTAACTAATAATAAGGTTAACAAGCATTAACAAATACTGTGATGAATGTATTGTTTATTGTTTGTTCATGTTGGTAAATGCATTAAATAACATTACCTAATACGACCATATTGTAAAAGTGCTACCAAAAACATATATAATTCTATATAAAACCTTTAAAACTTTTACATTTAGATTGTTACATTTTTCACATTGTTCAGGATAATGTGCTTACAAACTGTCAGAACTGTACAGAACTATATGCTTGTTACCATATTTGATAGAGCACTGAAATAATCACAGCTTTCGTGATTTAAAATCGCAATTTTTCAAACTGTGATTTTGGTTTAGAAAACTTTAATTGCATGCTTAATTGGTTTTACCTGTTTTTCAAAAATTTCTGTAGTTTAAAATATAAGTGACTTAGTTACACATGCTCCATGCACTTATTGCATTTAACTTACCCTACACCTAACTCACATTCTAACCCCAACCGTAGTACATGAAATTAAATAATAATACTTAGTAGTTAAATAAACTGAATAAAAAAATCTAACTTACAGTAGTTTTAATACGTGTTATTTCATATATTCAAAAAGTATTGCTCAGAATAAACATGGGATATTTTTTCACCCCTATTTTTGTAATTTGGCATTTTCTTTCCTCAAATGATCCTTTAAAACATTTAAACATTTAAACATGAATCTAAACTTGATTTCGAAAGGCTTTTTTATAGATATAAAATCCCTTTTGTAATTTTTTTTGAGGTAGACACCAAAACAGAACGCTTCGTCTTTGACCCACCTACAATAAAGAAGGCTGCTGTAATATTTCGCACACAGATTTGTTGAATTGCTGCCCTCTTTTAAGCATGCGAGCACCTGTGCGCTAGCCATCATCTTCAGACATGGCAGCCAGCGCTCGGGCCAGTCGGTGGCAGGCCAAATTGCTTGTGCTTCAGAACAGGGAGTACTTGAAAACAATCAGGAGCTGTTTAGTTGACATTTTCAAGCATGACTTTTTCCCTCAGCCTTTCCAGCCTGCGCTCATTACGCTTCCATTTTTCACGGTAATAAATAGCAATAATGCAGCAAAAGCCCTGAAAGAGTGCAGCAAGCGTGGCGTGACGTGATGAGTCCGACATTCTGGAAGCCGTCTCTACTGTTAGCCGGCAGTTATTACCACTATGGACCATTTTTATTCATAGTTCTGACTGGAGGGTACAAATATGGATGAATGCTATTACTATGCATGAGGTTTTGTTTTTTCTTAACACGTTTCTCTCTTTTTTTTTTTTTTAATAAAAGACGCGGGAGAGATTTTTCCCATCAGGACCTGACAAAGGGCCATCTACCTCCAACCCTGAGTATGATAAATCACAAACTGTTTACTTCCCACCACATAATTCACTGGCTAATTCTGTAGAATCTGTTTTTGTCATAGACAATTACAGTGGGGGCCACTTTGACTGACAGACAAAATAGCCTTTGTTGATGGCGCTGCCATGTTTTATTAGCGTCAGGGACTTCAAAACAGTGCAGACACACATTTTAAGACTCCACGCTGGAGAGGTGGCAGAGGGGACTGATGTGCTACATACTAAAACGGCAGCTCTCATTGAACTTGATCAACAGGAAGGAATTGGCCTGGGCAAACCAGCCACAGTGATGCTTTGCTATGTCGTTTCTGAATCTCAGAACTCTCCCGGAGGTTAGACTTTAAGCTGGCGCTGTCTTTATTAAGATATGTTCACTGCTTTACAGTGGCCTGGCATGCATTTTTAATGATAATAATTAAAGGACCAGTTTGCACACCTAATGTAAATTCTGATATTAATTACTTACACCTATGTAATTACAATCCATGAGACATTTGTCATCATCAGATCACAAATGAAGATAATTTAGATGAAATCTGACAGATCATCCCTCAGAAATCGTCCTGAGATTAGTTTAGAAAAGCAACCAAAAATATTGTCAAAACACTCCATGTGACAGTGGTTCTTTATCCAATAAAGCTCTACACATCATTCATTTAATTATTTTCTTTTTGGCTCAGTCCCTTTATCAATCAGGCGTCGACACAGTGGAATAAACCATCACCTTATCCAGCATATGTTTTACGGGGTGAATGCCCTTCCAGCCGGAACCCATCACTGGGCTCAAAACATCAAATAATAATAATAATAATAATAAAAAAATCAAATAATACTGCATCAACAATTTAACTCACTCGACATAAACACGTTGTACTATTCCATAAATCCAATGCGTTTCCGAACGCATTCACATGCTGATGTTCATGCTTTAGATACATAAACATGGACATACTGTATGTACACTACCTGACAAAAGTCTTATCGTCAATCCCGTTGTAAGAGCAACATTAATAGTTTGACTTTTACTTATTTAGACAAGTGGCAGAAGGTAGATTTTTCTGATAAATCATCTGTTAAACTGCATCCCAATTACAACAAATACACTAATAGACCTATTAGAACCCACATAAACTCAAGATTCTCACAGAAATCAGCCAAGTTTGGTGTAGGAAAATTCCTGGTTTGGGATCACATTCGGCATGGGGGTGAGATCTGCAGAGTTGATAGCAACATCAAGATCTTGAAGCATCGAACATTTGTACTGTCCATTAAATTACAAACCACAGGAGAGGGCTTTTGTCAGCAGGATAGCGCTCATTCTCATATTCCAGCTTTCACATCAAAGTTCCTAAAAGCAAAAAAGGTCAAGGTGCTCCAGGATTGGCCAGACCAGTCACCGAATATGAACATTATTGAGTATATTTGGGGTAAGATGAAGGAAGAGTTAAAGATGAATTCAAATCATCTTGATGAATTCTGGAAGTCCTGCAAGAATGCTTTCTTTGCCATTCCAGATGACTTCATTAATAAGTTATTTGAGTCATTGCTGAGATGTTTAGATGCAGTCGTCCAATCTCATGGGAGTCATACACAATATTAATTATTTTTACATTGCACTATTACTTTATATTCTATACTGTACATTATTTCTTTTAAGTGGCAAGACTTTTGCCTTAGCAAAGTCAGACCTTATTGTCCTAATTAAATAATTAAACATCAAGGTTATTATATTTTATTTTGGTGAAATAAGCATAATCTAGAGGCCTTTGCCTTTCATATAAGCCACTTCAAATACCAAAATGATCAACTAGAAGTCAAGTTATTTAATAATATTTTTACTTAATAATATATTTGTATTTAATAATATGTATTTTTTATTATTATTAAAATTTTAATGCAATTATATATATATATATATATATATATATATATATATATATATATATATATATATATATATATATATATATAATTTATATTTTTTATTTAATAATATATTTTTACATTTTTTATCGATTTTAATTTTTACTTTTATGTAATAATATATATTTTTTATAATAAGTTTTACTTTAATAATATAGGCGACACAGTGGCAGAGTAGGTAGTGCTGTTGCCTCACAGCAAGAAAGTTGCTGGTTCGAGCCTCGGCTGTGTCGGTTGGCGTTTCTGTGTGGGGTTTGCATGTTCTCCCTGTCTGGTTACCAACATTCTCCAAAACATAATCTTTCACGTTTAAAGGAAGAATGAACGTTATACAGGTTTGGAATGACATGAGGGCAAACAATGCCAGATTTTCCATTTTGCATTTAAAAATATATATTATTATAACATTTCCTTGTGGCCCGCAGACATCTGTTCAAAACACTTGCAACAAAGGGAAAAAACTGTTTTAGATACTTTCTTATAATATATTGGCTGAGATAAATACTTATTAAAAATATTCATTGTGGTAATCAGCAAAAGGCATTTTGTTACAACAGCGCATATTTAAAAAAAGCAGATGTACCGGTGAGATGTAACACTGAATAACAATGAACCACCAAAACAAGCCTATTTTTGCCATTTTAACAAACACACATGAGAAAGCTCTCAGCAGACCCAGACCCACTTACAAAAACTCTTTAATGCACATACAGAGCTTAGTTTGAAACTTTTTCACATACAGGGTTTAGCTTAAACCAGGAATATCCCTTTAATTAATTAGGGTGATTAAGCAGCTTTTATAAAAAAAATGTCTTAGAAAAACATATTACTAATGTGTGTCTTCAGACCAAGCAAGGACACTCATTCATTCATTTTATTGTCGGCTTAGTCCCTTTATTAATCCGGGGTCGCCACAGTGGAATGAACCACCAACTGATCCAGCAAGTTTTTACGCAGCGGATGCCCTTCCAGCCGCAACCCATCTCTAGGAAACATCCACACACACACTCAAACACTACAGACAATTTAGCCTACCCAATTCATCTGTACCACATGTCTTTGGACTGTGGGGGAAACCTGAGCACCCGGAGGAAACCCACGCGAAGGCAGGGAGAACATGCAACCTCCACACAGAAACACCAACTGAGCCGAGGTTCGAACCAGCGACCCAGCGACCTTCTTGCTGTGAGGCGACAGCACTACCCACTGCGCCATTGATTATAAGTTACATTGCAACTAGTATTAGTAGACTTTTTAGGTTGGGATTAGTAAGGGTTTGTGTAAATTGTTTTTAATAGCATTGTTTCAAAAGAAGTAGTCAGGAGAATGTTAGTGCAGTATATCAGCAAATGTTAAGAAGACTGTCTACTAATACTCTAATGAGACGTTGCTGACATGTAGCTGGAGTGTAACTTGAAATCAACTTCTGCAAATGTGCAAAAGGGACATAAAGTTTAAAGCATTAACTGGGAGAGATGTGAAAATGAACCATCATGTTGGTATACCAATGTAACCTTAATAAATTTTGTTCCTAGAAAAAGAAACACTATAACATATAAATTTTTTAGGCATATTTTATCTGCTGCCTTTGCTTAGACTGCAAATGTAGGAACAATAAAATGAGGGTAGCTCAAGCTTCACATAGTTCACCTTAAATGAAGACCGATAACCCGAGCAGCATGACAGAGCCACCTGTTTCACTCTCAACACAGATACATACACATAAAACAGCGTTCGTTCTCAATTTAGCTTAGCCAATCCAGAGGTAAACGTTCAAATAGTTTCAAATCACAGAGGAATCTTTTAAAATAGGTGCTGCTTTAGTAGGCATTTCGGGTGGCTGTTTGATGTGTCATATTTCATAAGCGAGAATCCCCATAACCGAAAGTTTGACATTTTTTGGATGTTTTCTCCATCTTTGATGAATGGCTGGGAGGTATTCGGAAAAATCTACAGGGACCAGGTTAATTGAGCCAAATGAAATCGTAAACTACTAACGTAGAGAGCTGCGTTTATGAATAATCATAAACCAAACTCCTTCGGGAGAACTGGAGATCAGCAACAAATTTTCATATGTGAGCATGCTGGGACTTCACAAACATCAAGTGAAAAATGAAATATAAATAAATAAATAAATAAATAAATAAATAAATATCAAAACATTGTAAATTCAGAAAAGTATTTGCATTCAGTTTGTATCCTTCACTTTAAGCCAAGACAGTTAATAGAGTAAATAGATGATGATGATAACAACAACAACATTTCTTAAAAAGATAACATTTCTTGTGTGTGTTTGTTTTATTTCCATTGGCGACTCCTAGAGGCAATTATGTTAAATTGCACACTACAAAGTATCTTTGAGCCATGAAATGGCAGCTGTATGGGACGGGATCATCCGCATGTCTAGCAGGTATATAAGATTTCCATACCATGCAGTTGACCAGCCAAACAATAAAGCGCAACTTGCAGCGATCGCCAAATTTCCCAATAAAATCGGAGCAATCTATTGCACGCACATTGCTATAAAGGCGCCATCTGAAGATGAATTTGCATAGGCTATGTGAATCGGAAACATTTCCAATCAATAAATGTGCAAATAATATGTGATTCTTAAATGCGCTTAAAATAATACACACACTTAATAATGATTCCTACTTGTCTTCCTTGTGATGAAGAGTAGGCAAAATATGATATGTAATGGGGAAAAGGAAGAATGAGTTCATCGGACGCTGAATTCGAACCAGGTTTATGAATGACAGTGTCAAAACATGTTGCCATGCGCTTAACGAGCTACGCCACTCGCGCTATTGATGCACTCTCTCTTTAGCTTTGTTGTCTCTGTCGATCAAACGGGCGGAAATCACTCAACTAGCTTATTCCAACGACAAACACAGTATTTCTTCGGTCTACCTCCGATAGGAGCCCCTCCAATTGACATTCTGTTCAAAGTTTCTCTTTTTGCTTGCTTTTGCCATTGCTTTTTCATTTGGTTTTGCCAAAGTATAGTCATTACTATATTTGTTAAGGGGAGGAGGCAGGGAGGGGTTTCGCGCCCGTGCACATGCGCCCAGTTTCACGTTAAGTCGGATTTACAAAGAGAATATGCGTGGGATTCCACGTACCCACCGTTTCATACATCTGAATTTTTTACTGCATACGCACATTTACAGCTTTGTGTCTACACAATGTTTTAGTATGAATCCAACGCTAGTCTTCGTACATGAGGCCCCAGAACTTTTCTGTTAACCTAAAATTGTGATGATCACTTCCTACATAGTTTTGTTGTTGATGTTTATGTATATCTTATTTTACTGTTTTTTTTTTTTATTATTTTTACTTAACTGTCCCCCGCCCTTTGTTTTTTTTTCTTATTTTATTTTATTTATTTAAATTATTATTATTTATTTTAAAAACATTTTTATTATTTAGTACATTAGTGTACAAGCGCACAAAAAGGAAAGCATACTGTATATTGCTGAAGAAGAGAAAGTGGATGTACAGAATTTGTGATTATATTTGTGAGTGTATTCAGATGTGTGACCTCTGACATGTACCCAATGTAAGTATAAAACCTTTTGAGAAAATAAAAAAGATAATTGAAAAATTATAATAAAGTGATTTTGAATGTTTTGCTATAGTTTTTAAAAATTTAATAAAAACCTAACACAAAATTTAAAACTTGAAAGCATAAAAATAATGTTTCGCCTCAAAGATCTGCATTGAAATCTAATAAGGGACAAACTGAAGCAAACAGGCCGAATGACAGCATGTGTGAAAAAACTGAAGAAAAACTCTCAGCGAGCATGTTAAAACTTACACGTTTCCACTTACATTTTTGGAGGTGGCAGCTCGGCTGAAGCACAGATAGCGTGTGACCTTGGATTTGAATATGCTGTCCTTCCACAGGTTGGCGTCGAAGCCATCTGTTGTTTGTGCAACCTACGTGAAAAGAACAAAAAACACACTGAGAGAGGAGAATGTGCATCGAGGTGAGATGGAGTTAATGTATGGACAGAGCACACGTTTCCTTTTTTTCTGCTCTCGGTTTAATTAAGGTTTGCTTGAGCTCTCACTTCATCTCATTAAAGCCTAGAGAAGATCCTCAGCCTCCTCAAAAAAAAGAGGGGTAAAAATACCAGCAGTCCCCCGTGGGACAAGCAGGATGAGACAAGACCTCACAAAGAAGGCCTGGAACAAGCTAAATGAGTCTTCACATGTGCTCTGCAGAGATCAAGCAGCTGCCTTTCTCAAATACAGTACAAACAATAGCAGTGATGCAATCACCGTTTAATCACGATTTAATAATATGCAACAGGATGTTGGATTAGAATTAGTAATTTAATGACAGGACATAAAACTTATATTATATTAATTATATTATATTATATTATATTAATTATATTAATTATATTATATTATATTATATTATATTATATTATATTATATTATATTATATTATATTATATTATATTATATTATATTTAGTGCTGTCAATCGATTAAAAATTTATGTAAAAGTTTCTAATTAATTGCACCTTTTTAAAAAAATTAATCGCGATTAATCGCATTTAAAATACTGAAACTTGTAATTTTGGCTATTCAAATGTAAAATTAATGTAAACGCAAGACAAAAAACTATTTAAATTCAAAATATAATTGTTTATTAGAATTAAAATTCAAAATATAATTGTTTAATAGAATTTTTGTTTAACTTGTAACACAGATTTCTTCATGTAAATAACATACCCACAATAAACCATCAAGATCCTGGCTTGACAGCCATATTTATTACAGAAATTAAAACAGGCATGTTAATGCCATTTAAATTTCAAAACAATCAATGCCAATAAAGAAAACATTGATTTCCATGTTGGATTCTAAGTGGACTGCAAAAAAATGCCAAAATACAGGAATTGCAGATATGGAAAATGAAAAATTATAATAAACTATAGAATACAAAAACTGTTGCACTCATTGTAAAGTTTTATTGCTGTGAGTTGAGAACATTAGTTATAGAGTAGAAACAATTTTGCTTAATCCTCCTTTACATTCACCCAGGTGCTAAGACTTGGAGTATCCCGCAAGTGCACAGAGACTCCCAAATGCCCGCAAATGAATGATAATTTCTCGCAAACCGGTCGTTAAATACATTGCACACCCCTCTTCCCCGCATCCCTTCTAGCTCTTAAGGTAGCCTATGTCGCGCGCAACTCACCCCCACCGTCCTTCAGGTACGTCTCGCGCGCACACGCCCCTACTCACATACGTCGCTCACTCCACCCCTGACACTGACACCCCTCAATGGGCCTGACAAAGAAACACACACAACACGCTGCATACGTTTTGGCCCCAACGGCCTTCCATACTGGAGCAATTCCCCTCAGATTCAACACGCATGATCACGTTCATCAAATTTGCTTAAACTAAGCGTCCTAAAGTATTACTGTATTTCACAAGGATTCTGACACAACGCGAAGCAAACGCTTTCGTTGTGTTTAATGATGAAACACGCTAAACTTGGAGGGCTCATGCTGAAAAGCAAAGTAATGCCGTGTCTTTGACAGCTCGCGTCTTCACCAGAGACTTTCTGAGTACATTCACATAAGACACCAATACTCCTATTTTAATATGATTAAGATTATACTCTTATCAAAATTCTACCGTGTAGCCTAAGCAGTGATTTTATTACCTTAAAGGAAGACCGAGTCACGAAATGCAGAGGATTTTCTTTGTTCGCCATGCGGTATCAACTTACAACAGAAGTCGAAAGTTAAAAATGAAACACCCGAAATTGCATCAAACTCTGCAGAGCCTGATGATGCAACTAATTGTTTTATACAGAAACTTCCCTTCAAAAAGTGCTTCCTTGGTCTTATCCACATTTCTTGCATGTTAAACACACGTCCACCACAACATGAAGTAAAAAAAAACCTGCAACTGCGTTAATTGCATAAATTTTTTTTTACGTGTTAATTATTAAAAATCAATCGCATGCGTTAATGCACTAATTTTGACAGCGCTAATTATATTATATTATATTATATTATATTATATTATATTATATTATATTATATTATATTATATTATATTACATTATATTATAATCCCAACAATGAATTCAAAATTATATAATCTATAATGATACCTCTATTTTAAATGTACCTGAATTAATGGTATTGATAGTTAATTTATTAACGGATTATTACAGAGAAATGTATGACTTGTTTTTTAAAAGTTTAACAGATATATTTAAATATTATTGTAATTCTACACAACATGATATGTGTATGATAGCATTAAAGGTGGTTCTCGAATGATTCTTAATCTGCTTCTCGAATTCTGATTGGCTGATAGCCATGTACTATTCTGCAATAAAAGCACTCGTACAGCCTCCTCAACTGTCTGTATTACTCAGCCCACATAGAGTAACAGCAGATCAATAAACTCAATACAGTTCAGTGTTTCCTCTAGGATTTTTTCCAGCTGTGGAGGCCTTTTTTTTAGATCTACCAAAGATCTATCAAATCATTATAAAACTGGTAAGTGATTTTCTAAATCAATCTCTCTCTTTTGTATGTTTTAGAGCTGTATTTATACCATAGTCTGGTAGTGTTTCTGGTGGTGTTTGCTTTGCTTTTTCGGGGGTAATTATTGTGATCTCCTGATTGCAACAGAGAAAAACTGGAAAATCTCTGTAGACTGATGGCATTTCATGCCGTTCAGCCTTATAATCTAAAAATGAGAGCAAATTCAGCTGTTTTGTCATCACTTTAGACATTACGCTAGAGAAGCATTCAAACATTAGCTCTAAAGTGACATTTGTAAACTGGCAACGGACGCTGCAGTTCTGACGTTATCTGCTGATGTGAATGAATGGTGGAAGAAAGTAGTTCCTCATACAAAAAGGATTTTGGACTTTCCATGTTTGATTTTCTTTTTTACATAAGAATCACACTCGTAGCAGGCTATGTTTACACTGCAGCCTAATGTGGCCTAAATCAGATTTTTTTGCCCACATGTGACTCAGGTAATGACAGTGTGAACAGCTCAAATCGTATAAAATCGAATCTTTTCACTTCAGATTTGTGTCACTTTCATATGCATTATTAAATCAGACACAAATCTGATGTTTTGAAATGCCACCGCAGTGTGAATAGTTATGTCGGATTTCATGTGACTTTTACATAATCTTTAAGCGACATGCGTCATCATTCTGTGCTGCAAACAAGATCTACTCCTCAGCAGCATAGTAGAATGGCAATCAGGGCGATTACTTTACCACAGAAAGTTGGTTGTTCATTTTGAAAAAGATTTTGAATGCAAAAGAGGTGCTAGTTAACCAATCTGGTTAAGGATTGGGGCACGGGTTGATCACGAAGCAGAAGAGCAGCGTGGGTGTTGCGGATAGAGGATCTGTGCACAAAGGAGGGGCACTTTCATTTAAGGGGGAACTTTCTCTCTGAAAAGAAAAAAGGGCAGGTGCTCAAGCACTCAAACCCCCCTTCTGCACGTGCTTGTTGTTTATAACGAAGTAAAATGAAATAACTCTGCAAACAGAGATAAACCAACTCCGCCCTCACCGTTCAGTCTGCGGCTGCTCATTAACCCTTGATGAGTTCACTACACCGGTGGTCAGACTGGTGGTACACCGCAGTTGCCATAAATCACAAATGATCAGTGTTTTCAATCACAAGTGACTTATGTTATGTTTTAAATGCCGAAATGCACATTAGTAGTAGCAGAACAATCATTTACAGTTCATGAAATACACCACAGTTGTCTGTGAAAAGGGCAATAATATATTAAGCATGATCTGACAACGTGCTTCATACAGTATACACATTGTGTGCATAATTAGACATTTTGTGCTCTCTGTTTTGTACTTTTGCACATACGGGTCAGTTTAGGACCACGATCTGTTCATACTGCAAATCTGCAATTTGCCACATTTACAACAACAATGTGAACAGCTATGCAAAAAAAAATCTGATCTAAGAAAAAATCAGATTTGAGCACTAAGCCTCAGAGTGTGAATGTAGGCATTCGGCCTGCGGCCTCGTGTTAACGCATGCCTCCCACCATTGCCAATATACAGCCATATTGCACTGGTACTTGTGTGATATTGCTCATATATTGATACTAAAAGATTACAAATT
Source organism: Danio rerio (assembly GCF_052040795.2). Classification (NCBI taxonomy): domain Eukaryota; kingdom Metazoa; phylum Chordata; class Actinopteri; order Cypriniformes; family Danionidae; genus Danio; species Danio rerio. The sequence continues at coordinate 35,619,917 of NC_141028.1, forward strand.
TCTTTAAATATATAAATTATGTTTTTACATTGTAAGATGCATTCTATATACAGTTGAAGTCAGAATTAGAAGCCCCCCTTTTTTAATAGCCCCCTTTTAGTTTTTTCCCCAATTTCTGTTTAACAGAAAGACGATTTTTTTAACACATTTCTAAACATAATAGTTTTAATAACTCATTTCTAATAACTGATTTATTTTATATTTGCCATGATGACAATAAATAATATTTTACTAGATATTTTTCAAGACACTTCTATGCAGCTTAAAGTGACATTTGAAGGCTTAACTAGTTTGTTTAGTATAACTAGGCAGGTTACGGTAATTAGGCAAGTTATTGTATAACGATGGGTTGTTCTGTAGATTATCGCTTACAGGCGCTAATTATTTTGACCTTAAAATGGTTAAATATCTGTCTGGTTCTCGAATCTGATTGCCTGATAGCTGTGTGATATTTAAGTAATATTAGCACCCGTACAGCCTCTTTACCCTTTGTGTATTGCTCTGCCCACATACAGCCAGCAACAAGCAGAGAGACACTACACTACTTGGCCTGCAACCTCGTGTCAACGCATGCCTCTCACCAGTGCTGATATACAGCTATATTGCACTGTTACTTCTGTGATATTGCTCAAATATATATATATATATATATATATATATATATATATATATATATATATATATATATATATATATATATGTAATGATACATAAAATAATTTTTATAAATAAATTATTTATTATTGATAAATCATGTTTGCCACCTCAATTCAACTTCAGACAGACAGACAGACAGACAGACAGACAGGCAGGCAGGCAGGCAGACAGAAAGACAGACAGACAGACAGACAGACAGAGAGTAAATGTGGTTGTCCAGGACTGAAGCTCTCAGGAGGAGTCTATACATCAGCACAATATCCAGCTCTCTTTCCCATTGCCCCCCTCCCTTCACTAGACAACCCGTCCTGGACACTTTTTCCAGGTCAGTGCCCTGCTCCTCCTGACAGAGTAAACAAAGAGCCGGAGCTGTGAAGCCCAAAGTCAAACAGGGAGGAAACCAGGCACCAGAGGAGTCAGCTTGCCACCGCACAGCCGGGCCAGACACACGCAGACTGAATGAGGAAACAGTTGATAAACACTGGGACTGGCAGTGGGAGGAGAAAAGCCTCTTCTTCTTTAAAAAAGGGCTTAAGGCAAAGTAGATGAATAGTGTAATAAAAAAAAACACTTCCATTGAGAATTGCAAACATTTTATACATTATAAATTTTATAAATAGTGTTTAAAAGACATTATTTAATAAAAAAGTGCTAATTTGCATATTTCTTGTACACAATGTCATCAATTAGAGTCAAAAGCTTTTACAAAATACATAATTACAAACAACTAGAAAAAAATCACAACATGACATTAAATAAAATGCTGTATATGATCGATCATATTGTGTTCTTTTTCATTCATTCATTCATTCATTCAATTATTCATTCATTCATTCATTCATTCATTTGTTCGTTCATTCGTTCATTGTTTCCTTCGCCTTAGTCCCTGTTTTTATCAGGAATGATCCTATCTGCAGATTTACACAGTGAATGCTTTTCCAGTCACAAGTACTGGAAAACTCGCATTCACACTCATACACTACAGCCAACTTAGATTATTTAATTCAACTGTGGACTGAGGTGAAAACCGGAGAACCCGGAGGAAACCCACGCAAACACGCAAAGAACATGCAAACTCTACACTGAAATGCCAACATACTCAGCCAGGGTTTGAACCAGCAACCTTCTTGCTGTGTGTCAACAGTGTTAACCACTGAGCCACCATGTCGTCCCCTCCATGCCAATGCTCCGTTTTTATTCTGTACACTATAAGTCAAAGCAGCTTTGTTATTTTAAAACTGCTTGACTTTCACTATATAGCCAAAAACAGCTGAAACAGAATTGTCTTCAACAAATGTCTTCCTACACACAAAAAAATATTAACCATTGAGCCACTGTGCCGCCTTCATCAGTTAATCTTTTTTTTTCTTTCAGTTAAAGTGTTAAAATGTTAAGAATAGCTAATAAACAGCAAAAGTTTTAAAGTTGCACTCCACAAACACAGTGACAGTGACGGAGGGCGTGTCTAAAGTTAGTACTGACGCGATCATCAGATCATCATGCCAATGAAATTAGTCCGCAATCGGCTACTTTCTGAGTTGAGGTATTTGCATAAAGCGATCTGCGGTGCGTTTCCGAAAACCATCATTAGCCAATAGAGCTGCACAATTAATAAAGATCACAATCTCGATTCGACCCCCTAGACGATCTTAACCCAGCATTTCTACGATTCTGCCAATCATATTGTCAAGTTCAGGAGAGAAGCAAAGGCAGCCGCCCAAGTGTTCACATTGTTTCACATACGTTGTTCAGCAACGTGGACACCAATGGTGTTAAAATGGTGTTGAAAGAGCCACATACTGTATCTATAAGGTATAATTTACTTAAAAACGCAATTCTGTCTTAATGTTATGATGATTTGCGGCCGCAAAATCACACGTGACGTGAGCTGACTGTGACCTGTTACCACACGGCGGGCAGGCGGCCGGGCGGGCAGGTGAATAAAGTCTACTTTAGTGAACAGAACCTGCATAGGCTATGAATAATAGGTAAAAACGTTGTAAACAATATTCAGTTTATGGAACAGAGCGATAGTCTGAGAGCCGCGCGGGAATTATGAACCGCATTTAGCAGTGAAAATGAAACCGAAAGCATGCACATCATTTAAACAATTATATTGCATTATAGAGTTATGATGTTTATTAAAGTGTCAGGAACAATACATTTAGCTTTCAAAGCTGGTAACTTGTTTGTGTTTCAAAATAGTATTCTTTTTTAAATGTCAACTATAGTGGACACCAGGACCATCTTCACGTAATTAATGACTGCATGTTGTAGGAGGCAGAAATAAAGCAGAGAGGATTCTTTATAGGATAGATGAGAGAGACTCTGATTTAGAGTCTGACAATCAGACAATTAGAGAATTAGAGACAATTAGAGAATGACAATCAACTTTAAATTGTTTTTATGTAAAAAAAAATGTTGGATAAACATCACTTCTTTTCTGTTTTTGCTTTTTTTTTAGTTCTGCCCTTTTTTAGACTAAACTGTTTCAGGAATTTCAATACAAAAGAAAAAAATGGTTTTTGTTTTGTTTTTGTTACATTAATACTAGAATAATATCCCTTTACAGCCATATTCTGTACAGTTTTGTTGTCTGACGTTTTGAACTAAAATGGGTCCTGTGGTCCACTACAGTGGACATGCTGTAAAATAAAAAACAAAAACAAAAAGTAAAAACGTAAATTGTAGAAAAAAAGTGTGAAAATTGTGTAAAAAAAAGTGTGTAAATTGTAGAATTTTTTTTTTTTTTTAACCCAAAGGATGTAGGAAATCACAGAAGGAAAAAAAAAGAAAATTTTATTTGGGTCTCAGGAGGATATATATACATACATACATGTTTGTTTGCATTCCACAAACAGGAATACAAACAAATATAAATCTTTAAGGGTTTTTGTATATCTTTTTTTTTTTTTTTGCCTGTTAAAAGCTTGTTTATAAAAAAAAATTATGTTAGCTTTTATAAGCAAAACAAAGCAATTTAACCTTGCTGTTAAGAGAAGTATGTCTACTGTCTATCAGAGTATAAAACAAACAAAAAAGTAATAAACTAATTACTGAATGACAAATGTTTCAATCATGGTTTACATGTGTCTGCGCAAAAAAGTTGTTAATAAATAAACATGTTTGTTTGTGCAAACAAAGTGAAAGAGTTGCATCCTGCTGCGTGTGATGGAGGGAAAGGCCAAGCGGAACAGGGCCTCTGAGAGCGACGCTGGTGCCATGTGGTGCACACCGGATCCTCAGCGCCAACGGGCACAACCCCAGCACCGTGCCAACCCTCGCACAACCCGCCGGAGACGGCAACAGTTGGGCACTTGCGGGCGGGACGGGAAGTCAGAGTGAGAGAAGAAAGAAGACGGAGGAAAAGCGGAGAGGAAGAACTGGAGCTGCCCGTGAGCTTAACACACGCTTCTTTTATACAGCGTTTGCTTTGTGCTTTGTTTTATTCACAAAACTTCCTCTCTCCCTCTCTTTCCGCACTGCTTCTTTTCTCAGTCGTTTTGAGGCACACCCACCCACACATACAAACACACACACACACCATTTTTCTAGAGGCTATTGATACTGTTGTCCTAGTTTCCCCTCTCTGTGCTCTGGGATTGCTGAGAGTTGCAGAAGTGCTGGAGAAGTAGTCGTCCTTGTGTCAGTGCCATCTGAGCCCTAAACAAATGCAGGGCACTGCCGGTGCCAAGCTCTGTTGGAGGCCGAGTCTGAATGAGTTGTTAAAATCTATCCTGAGGGCAGGCCGAAGGATTCACGGCCAGGGGAAGAGCCCGAATAAAGTCAAACCGTATTAATAAGTTATGGTTTCTGCCTACAGGGAAGGGAAATATATAGGAAAACATTGTTTTACCTTTTTAAATGTTTCATTTGGAGAAAAGCTATTATTTTAAATTGTATAAAATTAGGCTCTGTTATAAACTGAACCAGTTGACAATTCATGAAATGATATGAACCACAAACAAAATCAAGAATTTACAGCTGAATGCGGCATCAGTACAGAATAAGCAAAACCTCTCCATCATATGCTCACTTCAGAATATCTACTACTGTAGGTTATTTTGAGCACTGTTTGACTGATATTGCTTGACTACAATGGTTTCAGTCATGGTTCACATACTGTTGGTTTTTGCTTACTATATGAATGTGGTTTTGGATGTAACAAAAAACTATAAAATTGCATATCCTATACATTTTTCCTGTGTGAAACAACTGAGAACCCATCACAAAATATTAACAATAAACTAATCTATACCTAACCAGACAAAATACCTGACTATAAGGTATGGCATTTTTGTTCATTTATTTCTTTTAAAAATCATAAGATAAAAACAAGGGAAAAAATAATTAAAAATATGTAAATATTTTCTTACATTTTAGCTCTATGTAAATTTAGCAAAATTTGTTTTGGCAACAAAGAATCATGCATTCATTTTTTCATCAGCTTAGTCTCTATTTCAGAGGTCGACATAGCGGATTAAGCCACCAACTATTCCAGCATATGTTTTATGCAGTGGATGCCCTTCCACCTGTAAACCAGTACTGGGAAAAACCATACACACTCATTTAAACACACATACACTACGGCTAATTTAGTTAATCCTATTCACCTATAGCAGGTGTGTCCACACTTAGTCCTGGAGGGCCGGTGTCCTGGAGAGTTTAGCTCCAACCCTAATCAAACACACCTAAACAAGCTAATCAAGCTCTTACTAGGTATACTAGAAACTTCTAGGCAGGTGTGTTGAGTTACCAGGACACCGGCCCTCCAGGACCGACTTTGGACACCCCTAAACTACAGCTAACAAATTTGTACTTTAAGGGAAGCTGGAGCACCCAAAGGAAACGCCAACTGGTCAAGCAGGGACTTGAAACAATGACTTTCTTGCTGTGAGGCCACAGTGCTAACCACTAAGCCACCGTGCCATCACAAAAGAGACTGTTTATTAATTCATTCATTTTCTTTTCGGCTTAGTCCCTTTATTAATCTGGAGTCGCCACAACAGAATGAACTGCCAACTTATCCAGCATCTGTTTTAAACAGCAGATGCCCTTCCAGCCACAATCGAGCACTGGGAAACATCCATACACACTCATTCACATTCATACACTACAGACAATTTAGCTTACCCAATTCCCCTACCTCATGTCTTTGGACTTGTGAGGAAAACCGGAGCACCTGGAAGAAACCCACGCGAACACGGAGAGAACATACAAACTCCACACAGAAATGCCAACTGACCCAGCTTCCTGCTGTGAGGCGACAGCACTATCTACTGCGCAGAGACTGTTTAAATATATATAGTGAATTTTTTTTTTTTTTTTTAATTTGCTCACAATTTTTTAGAGCATTAATTAAGATTCTTTTGCTGAAACTGTGGTCTTCTATGATTCGTGAAATATGTCAATGGCTATTGGCACTTTGAGAGTTAAAAAAACATGCAGAAAAAAATAAATTAATACTTTGAGATTTCATGAAGAAAAACAATGGGTCTGTGCAAAATAAGTAAACAATATTTATAAAATAATTCTATTTAATCCACTGCAGCCTCAGCAAAGAGTGCTGAGCAAGGTCAGTCTGTAATCAAAAAGATACTTAATGGCACTAAATACAGTAATTTGGCCTCAAATTAAAGTAAATTAATAGCAAATGTTAATTTTTGCGGTGCTTCCTTGAAATAACTTCCTCTAATATGCACTCAATGGCTATTTTATTTGGTACACCTTATTAGTGGATCTGGTGACTGTGGAGGCAATTTGAGTACAGTGAACTAATTGTCATGTTCAAGAAGCTAGTTTGAGATGATTCGCGCTTTATGACTCAGCACTTTATCCTGCTGGAAGTAGAAATCAGAAGATGGGTATACTGTGGTCATAAAGGGATGGACATGGTCAGCAACAATTCTCAGGTGGGCTGTGGAGTTGACACAATGCTCAATTGGTACTAAATTGGCCCAAAGTGTGCCAAGAAAATATCCCCCACACCATTACATCAACACCACCAGCCTGAACCATTGATACAAAGAAGGATGGATCTATGCCTTCATGTTGCTGACGGCAAATTCTGACCATAACATCCGAATGTCGTAGCAGAAATCAAGACTCATCAGACCACGCAACGTTTTTCCAATCTTCTATTGTCCGTGATCATGTGTGATTTGTAGCGTCAGTTTCCTGTTTTTAGCTGACAGAAGTGGCACCCGGTGTGGTAGTCTACTGCTGTAGCCCATCCGCCTTAAGGTTCGACATGTTGTATGTTCAGAGATGCTCTTCTGCATACCTCAGTTGTAAAGAGTGGTTGTTTGAGTTACCAGTCTGGTCATTCTCCTCTGACCTCTGGCATCAACAAGGGCCCGCAGAACTGCCACTCACTGGATATTTTCTTATTTTCTTATTTTCCATTCTCTGTAAACCCTGGAGATAGTTGTGTGTGAAAATCCTAGTAGATCAGCAGTTTCTGAAATACTCAGACCAGCCGTTCTGGGACCAACAACCATGCCACGTTCAAAATCCCTTAAATCCCCTTTCGTCCCTATTCTGATGCTCGGTTTGAACTGCAGCAGATCACATTGACCATGTCTACATGCCTTAATGCATTGAGTTCCTGCCACGTGATTGGCTGATTAGAAATTTGCATTGACGAGCAGTTGGACTGGTGTACCTAACAAAGTGGCCGGCAAGTGTATATATTTATAGACTAAGAGAACCAAAGCACATAATACAGTTTATATTTAGCAGGTGCAAACTCACAATATAATAGTCGGCTGGAGGTTGTCTCTTGGATGCCAGTACACCGACATCACAGACGGCTTCAGGCAGCACGCCTAATTTAGCACCGGAGATATCCTGAAGATCGGCCATGCCTGCTGCACGAGACAAATAAAAGTTCAAAATCACACCTTCACTTACAGCAGCTTATTTTTACAGCAAAACAGCTCGCGCATCCCACCAACGCAGCTCTTCTGCATAAATAACATCTAAAATACAGGAAGAAACCGCAAAACGCTTGAAAGGTGTGAATTTATTGCCGCGGGAACACTTGAGAATCTAATTTTATTTTCACATTAAAACAGTATATAAATATATTAAGGCACTTATTTTATTTCCAAGCCTTACTGTTTGACGTGTTTAGCTGGCAATCAGTAACTGTTTTCGAGTGTATGTGTTGACAATAAGTTTGGCAAACAAAGACACAAGAAAACAGACCTACACTTGGATTCACAGGTGAGATAAAGTGAAAGAGAGAGAAAAAAAAGTTATAAATACATAAAAGTAAACTCTGATGAAGGCTTTTCAGTACAAGACTGAACTCCCAGTGTCAGTAAACTGAATGATAGTCATTGTGTTAATAGCTGGGCGTTTGAGTCTCCTAAAAAGCAGAGAAACAATCATGCGGCAGGTCTCGTTTGTACACTAAATAAGCAGCGCAGACACAGACAATAATACTGCTGAGGGTCCAATTAGCAGGGTAATTAATTACTGCAAACCTTTTTCCCCCTCCTGTAATGAGCTCCAGATATATGGAGTGGGCTGACATTATGTTCTGAACTGTTTCAGATGAAATGGTTTTAGTGGCGGTTGTATATAAAGATGAGGGATCTTCAGTCTCGCATTAAAGAGTGGGAGTAAACTTTTCACTGCGTAAATGCCAACCAGCAAATCTCTGGAAATGAGCTAGTGCCTGCAGTATATATGGCCTCTTCCCAATTCGGTGGTACAGCATGTTGTACATTTATAGAGATATTACAGTATTACAGAATGTGGGATTTCTGTTATGCATGGAAAATTGTTAAAGAGCTATTAAAGGGGACCTATTATGCAATAATCACTTTTATAATGGGTTTAAACACAGTTGTGGGAACAGTCTGTGAATATAACCAGCTTCTAATGATAAAACATTATTAATTAGATTTTTTTTTTTAAATCACACTTCATAAAAACAGTCTGATTGACATTCTTCCTTTGAATGTGTCATAGAAGGGGAAAGCCCCACACATTAGTGTCAATCTCTCCTTTATTAGGATGTTAGTGTTGTTTTTAAATCTGCCAATATGCTGACACATGGGCATTTGTAGCTTTGCACTCATTTGGGAAAAAAAACAGCAACAAAGCCCCCTTTAAGATAAAAAAAGCTTAAGGCATACATTGTGTTGAGTATTAAAGACTACAGAGGAAAATAGAAGCAACAAAAGAGCAATAATATAGGCTGCTGTGACAATTATCTCCTTCTTTGTGTTTGTTATGTTTAAATAAATAAATAAATAAAATAATCATTATTTAATTATTAATTTATTTATTTATGTATTTGCTAATTTTCAATGCCTATGCTGTTTTAGCACACATATTTTACACAAACCAGATAAGTATATTTATGGTAGGTGCAAAACCACCCTAATCAATCAATAGAATATAGAAAACTTAAGCAGTTGTTTAAAACGGTAGTGATGTGCTTGTATTCGCGGAATTATAATGTGACTTTTAGAGCAGGAGGATTCACTGAATCAGAAAAGTTATTCTTTCTACCTAAAATTTATTTTAATTAATTAAAAATTTAATTCAAATGGATCAAATATATTTAAATATACTGCAGCAATTGTCATTTTGTCTGAAATGTTGGTAAATGACACTGCTTTGTTAAGCTGTCTTCAGAATGAAAGGAGAATTGTGATCTGTTTTAAAAGAAATAATAATAATAATAATAATAATAATAATAATAATAATAATAATAATAATGATGATGATGATGATGATTTCCCAGAACTGGGTTGCAGTTAGAGGGGCATCTGCTGCATAAAACATATGCTGCAATAGTTGATGATTCATACGGCAGTGGCAACCCCTGATAAATAAGGGACTAAGCTGAAGGAAAATGAATGAATGAATGAGGAAGATGATTTTTAGAGCATTGTGAAACACAAAACAAAAGGCTCATACAACAAAACTCAATGAGGTGAGGTCATACTAGCACAAGTTTTACTTGTTTATGGTATTAGTTGATGAACTAACACTGAGCACTATATTATTATATTTATTTAAAAATGTGTTAATATTTATACTTATCTCTATATTTAGAATTGTACATTTAATATATTAGTCTCAAAACATGATTAATGCAATATAAATTGCAATATTTATGCAATAGCACCAAGAACACATCTAAAGGGTACACTAGATGCAGTTTTTGAATGCTAAGATTGTGATTACATCTAAACAATCAGTTAATAATTCTAATTATAAAAGTAGGCTATACAGAGAAGAAAGATACTACTTGGTAATGTAATGTTTTAGTTTGTCCACACTGTAATTTGTTTTTTTATTTATTTTTATACCCTAATCTCTGCTCTGTTGACGTGTGGCGTTGAAAATTCAATTGTGCAATTTAACAAAGTAAAATTCATCAACATTTTAGTAGTTTAAATCACTATTTTATACGGTAAATAATATAGAGAGAATAAAGTCCATAAAATAACAGAAATAGTTCAGACAGTTTGTTTTCAGGTTTTTGAACTGTAATTTACAACACCAAGCCAGACAGTATATCACTTCACATTATTCAAAATATCAGTGAGTCACTTTTTCAAACTTTTCAACATCAAAAGTTCATTCGTTCATTTTCGTTTCAGCTTAGTCCCTTTATTAATCTGGTGTTGCCACAGCAGAATGAACTGCCAATTTATCCAGCATATGTTTTACACAGCTCTTCAATGCCCTTCCAGCTGCAACCAAGCCATACACACTCAGACACACACATACACTAGGGACAATTTAGCTTACCTAATTCACCTGTACCGCATGTCTTTGGACTTATGGGGGAAACCGGAGCACCCGGAGAAAACCCATGCGAACAGGGGGAGAACATGCAAACTCCACACAGAAATGTCAACTGACACTGCCGAGGCTCTAACTAGCGACCTTCTTGCTTTGAGGCAAACGTGCTACCCACCACGTCGCCAACAAGATAAAAAGTTATAAGAGGAAAATTAAGCTCCAGTAATGCGATTCAAATAAGTAAACAAATAAATAAATAAATAGATAGATAGATAGATTAATAAATAAATAAATAAATAAATAAATAAATAAATAAAAACAAAATAGGGAATACTGTTGTTTTTTTACAAAGTGATATATGAGCAATTCCATGAAAATGTCAACCTTTACAAAAATAAAAACCAGTTTAAATGAGCTCATTAAGGTCTATATTTTAATGTTATGATGTGCTCTCGTGCTCTCAAGAAAATTGCTTTATTTATCTATGAAATATGATGCTTGTGCCAATGGTAAATTTCATTTTCATCCAACCACATTTCATGCTTTCAAAAAAGGGGTTAAAGACTCACCTTTGCCATGCTTTATGTTACAGTAAGCATTCTGCAGAAGGATAGGGGTCTGTAGTATAAATAATTACACTCACTTTTTCATAACATCACTGCCTATTTAATTTAAGAGCTACATATTTACGACATGCAGCACGGTGGCAGAGTGAGTAGTGCTCTCGCCTCACAGCAAGAAGGTCACTGGTTCGAGCCTCGGTTGTCAGTTGGCGCTTCTGTGTGGAGTTTGCATGTTCACCTCGTGTTTGCGTGGGTTTCATCCGGGTGCGCTGGTATCCCCCAGAAGTCCAAAGACATGCGGTACAGGTGAATAGGGTAAGCTAAATTTTCTGTAGTGTATAAGTGTGTATAAATGTTTCCCAGTGATGTGTTGCAGCTTGAAGAGCATCCGCTGTGTAAAACATATGCTGGATAAGTTGGCGGTTCATTCTGCTGTGGCGAACCCAGATTAATAAAGGGACTAAACCAGCGATGTCTAAACTCGGTCCTGGAGGGCCAGTGTCCTGCTTAGTTTAGCTCCAACTTGCTTCAACAAACCTACCAGGAAGTTTCTAGTACATGTAAGAGCTTGATTAGTTGGTTGAGGTGTTATTGTTTAGGGTTGGAGCTAAACTCTCCAGGACACTGGCCCTCTAGGACCGAGTTTTTACACCCCTGGACTAAGCCGAAAAGAAAAAAATTTAATGAATGAAATTTAAGACATCACAAAGCTTCAATCATGTCCGCAACAAATTAAAAAGTTCATATTGTGTAATAAACATTATCACAAATAAAATTAAACTTTATATGCAAAGCCAAAATATGTCCATGCTAAATATGATCGACAATTCATCTCAGGTCTTTGCTCTAAACAACCATAATTTTGTGTTACTGATGTGATCATTTTGAACTATATAAGCAAATGACTAGTGCATATTTGTTTATTATGATGCTGCGTTACAATTACTGACTTACATAATATCTATGTTATATCAATAAATTGAACATTTCAGTTAAACATAAACCACCTCAGTAACATTTCAAAAACAGATGTTTAATAAAGAGAACATAACGATTTACAAATTGCCATAATCTTGGTGCATAATCTTGGTGTTTTGGCGATGCATCATAGTGGACCTTGTGCTGAAGCACTCCCTGTTTATTTTGTAGATAACTGACCATTGAATAATATTTTAAATAATTCAGATACAATTTATACCAAACAAAATTCAAGAAGATATTTTTCCAAGAAAAGTATATTAAGTGTATATTTTTGTTTGTGCCTGTCTTACACAACTGTACAAGAGAATGATTTGTTCCGTTCCAAAAACAAAAATAACAAAATATGGAATACTGTTTTTTTTCTTTTTTTTTTTACAATTTACAATGTAATATCATAATACAGTTGAAGACAGAATTTTTAGTCTACCTTTAATTTTTTTTCTTTATTAAAAGTTCACAAAAGTTTGAGTACTTTTTTTGAGATTTTAAAGAATTGTGTGTGCTGAGCTTCACTTAAGACAATAGCCCCTTTCACACATACAGAACTTTCCGGGAAATTACCGGCAATTTTCCGGAAAGGTTGGATGTGTGAACAGGCCCTTTTTGAAAATACAGGTAAATTCGTTCTGGCTATTTTCCGGAAAGAGAAGTTGTAACATTACCGGTAATTTGCCGGAATGCTGCGCTGTGTGAATGCAGAAGGAAGATTGCCGTAATAAGCGCGTAAAATAATTATCGATAAAATGTTTATGATAATCCGTTGTTTGTTTACCTTCAAGCTTTGCGTGTGCCCATGAGCGCTCATAGCGCCAGCACACACACATATCATGAACATCTCGACATGCGAAAGTTGTACTCAATACTGATCCATCGGAAGAGTTTGTAATGTAGTCAAATGTTTACAAACACAAGCGCAGCTGTTTAGAGCTCATTTCTGGTTAATGATGTCAGAATTTACCGGCATTTTGCGATGGATGTGTGAATGCTCTTTTCCGGAAAAATTCCGTAACGTCCTCGCCTGTGTGAACAGCGCTTTTTTGAATATACCGGTTAAGTAGTTCCGGAAATGTTCCGGATATTTACCGGTATCACTGTGTGAAAGGGGCTAATGTTAGCACCTGAAAAACTGGATAATTTTGAGCTTTTGTCAGCTAATTTCAGCTTCCAGGTTTAAAATGATTTTTGTAATGAAATCAGCGACTTATCGCAAAACTGCAAGTGCAAAGATGACGTGTCGGTTTCTCATTATTATTTCTTATCCTATGAGAAGAGCCTGCTTCTTAATTATTTATGACTGCTCGTGCTTTCCGAAGGCAAGGCAGACCTGCCAGGGCCAAGCTGTGAGACACAGACCCATGGCACACAGTATTTAGCTGTTAATGAAGGGTCGTATGTGTTTGTTTCCATGATCATCTAGTTTGTTGCATGTTTTTCCCCACGATGCTGTCAGGGCCGATACAGCAAAGCAGTTTGTGTGCAGCAAGCATTTTTGTCGGGAGAGCAGTACGAGAATTGAAGAATGGCAGACGTTGGCTTTTATCAGAAGTTTGTTCACATTTAAACACATCGCCATGCTGGTTTGTTTGCCTAAATCCTCTATACTAACAGGGCTAATGGTTAAAACAGACAGGGCAAGAGACCTGCAGCACTGAGTCTGCATTCAGACCTATGATTCAGACCCGGGGATTGAGGAAAAAGTCCTCATTTATAGTGTTTATATGAACACGTTTATCTTTATAATGATATAAATTGTGGTTATCTGTATATGAAATTACGAATAACAAATGTAGCAGTGCATTCAATTACTGCTTATTTCTTTGCATTTCAAATTTGTAAACTATAAAATCATGCGTCTCCTCACGGTTTGTGTCTCATTTTTTGAGTCAACTGACAACAGTTGTTCGCTCCTCTCCTTCTCCCCTGTTGGCCACGCCGACTCCTGCCCTTTGCTCGCGGAGCTCCACGCCCATTTTGATGCTTCGTTTGAAAAAATTCTGAGGTAGACCTGAACCAAAAGTGGGGAGTTTCACAGTAATTTTCACAGTATGTCTGATAACATTTTGTTCCTCAGCAGAAAGTCTTATTTGTTTTATTTCGGCTAGAATGAAAGCAGTTTTTAAAATTTTTAAAAAACATTTTAAGGTAAAAAATTATTAGCCCCTTTTTTATACTTGCCTAATTACCTTAACCTGCCTAGTTAACTTAATTAACCTAGTTAAGCCTTTAAATGTCACTTAAAGCTGTATAGAAGTGTCTTAAAAAATATCTAGTCAAACATTATTTACTGTCATCATGACCAAGATAAAATAAATCAGTTATTAGAAATGAGTTATTAAAACTATTATGCTTGGAAATGTGTTGAAAAAAAATCTTCTCTTCGTTAAACAGAAATTGGGGAAAAAATAAACAAGAGGGCTAATAACTCAGGGGGCTAATAGTTCTGACTTCAACTGTAAATGTATCATGATGTTGTGACCACACTAACACACAACAGTCAAGTGCCGACCACAAATTAGGCGCAACTCACGTCTAATACAAAGAACCTGATAAATATTGCAGTACACCTTTAGGGCTTTGAATGATAATAGGCCTGCGTTACGACCCAATGGACCCAACACAAATGACCTGAGATGGAGTAGCAATACAAACATAATTAGGCTCCAGCAAGTCAAGTCTCTCTAAACAACAAGCCACGGCAATCAGATATTTTCTAGGAAATCTAGATCAATCGCTGTCTATTTCCGTCCCGAGATGCTTCGGCTTAATGTGTACGCATGGATCACCAAGGATTAGTGACTAGCCTATGCGGAGGGTCCTTTGGCCTTTTATTAAATTACGTTTAAAGCAACCTACTGGAGTAAACGACACAGTTATTGCATTCAATCTAAATGTTTACCGAATTTATTGCAATTATGGTTATTAAATCTACAGGATTTACTGAGGCAGGAGGGTCTGTGTATAGAAAGTCAGTCGCGGGGACTTATTAAGGAGGAACGAGGATGGCAAATTAGCTTATGGAGGGAGAATGATTTCTTTCTTGTGTTAATTTGTACACTAATCAATGCAGCCTTTTCCTAACTGTGCTGGGCTATTTGATTGTAAAGCAACTTTAATTGAGAAATGGAGGCCAGGCTGTCCAGACTGGGGGCGACTTTCGATGGCACTAATGATGCACACTCATCTTCTAGTGTCTTTATGTTAAAGATCAAAGAGGATGAAGCAGATATGGCCTGAATGGCAACAGATGAAGGGAATCAGTGAAAGCAACAGGCCACATGCTTGAGGACTCCATCAAGGACTTTGGTGCTTATAAAGGATAATACAGATAGAAGGATCAACGAGCATTACAAAAATCTAATTAGTATGAATATTTGTACATCATTTAGTAGTGTTATTGCATTCAAATGTTGTGAAATTTTTTGTTTAATTTGATTAAAAAATATCAGTTGTCATTTATTAGTTTTGATTTTATGTGTTTCATGACACAATTTAGAAAAAATAATAAAAATGTACTAAAACTATTTACTTATGGTTCTATATTGTTAGTACATACAGTACATATTTTATGTCCTTTATGTAGCATTTAACAAATAATATTATAACTACTATTTTATTAACATAACTGCTAAATCATAATATTAACATGACATTTTGATTCAGTCATTTTAATGTGTATTATTATTGAGTAACCTAATATATATATATATATATATATATATATATATATATATATATATATATATATATATATATATATATATATACTATTATTATTATTGTTATTCTCATTATTACCATTATTATTATTATTATTATTATTATTATTATTAATATTATTATTTTACTAAAGTTTTGCTACAACTAAAACAAAGAAACCATGGAAATATGCTATTGAATCATGACAACAAATTCACTTTAATAAATTAACCACGTTATTTGTGGTACCATTATAATCACTGCCAAAAAAATATTTATTTTATTTTACCATTATAAAACCATGGTTACTTTGCCCTCTGCTTTACTGACATGGTTGAATTTTTTTTATACAAAAAATGGCATACATGTGCTAACCTCTCTACATGCAGTCAACATGCTGTCAGAAATTACTTCTATATTGATTTAACAATAGCTTCATTTATTATGTTTTATCAATGTTTAGCGGGTTAAGTCAGTCTGGAATATATTTTACAGTAATGAATTGTTTAAAAATAAGGCAAGCCGGACAATAACTGCGAAGGGGAAATCAACGTTTTGACTGTGAGTGAATGCTTTAAACACATGCGGGTCATTTCGTTGTTTTTGTTTATCCTCGCGCGAATAGCGCGAATATACAGTACATCGTAATGTCACAGCAGCAGATCAAACTAAAAGATAAACCAGTAAATTCCTAATTTTTCTTACCTGAAGGAACCAAATGTGAATGCGTAGCGAACAGCTCTACTGGGATATACACAGAGACGGTCCTTTACTTCCGCAATTGATAACATATTATCAATGTGATAAATGATTGACTAGGTCTGGGGAGATAAACGTGTCGTTCTTACATGTTGATCAACTCAGTCCGCAAATGGAAGACTGTAAGCTATTTGAAATCACTTTTATATAACTGCAAGCCTGTATAGACTGTAAGCTATTTGAAATCACTTTTTAAATAGCAGTTTATATGTCCAGATGAAATTTGATATTTTTCTTATATTTTCGCCATTGGCCTACTTCAAGTTTGCCTATTTTTGCGCAGGTACAATGCTGAATATACGATAAAATGTCAATAAAAAACATTATAAATTGGTAACACTGCTGGAAGTTAGTAACACGCATTTGATATTAAATAATTTATTGGAGCAACTTACATCTCATTGTTATACAATATGACTAGGCTATATGTATATGTATATTTATATATATATATATATATATATATATATATATATATATATATATATATATATATATATATATATATATATATATATAAAGTAAAAACAAGTTTGTGCATTTTTAAAAATATATTTATTTGTTTATTCATTCACAAATCAATATTATTACATATTTCCTCTGAAAACACGTTTCATTAACACATCATAAACATACCCTACACTTTTTTTTATGAAGTGTAGGAGCAAAACTATAAAAATCCACAGAATAAATATTATTCAATCTCATGCTTGCACAGTAAAAGATGAATAATCTATGTACATGCAAAGGGAGGCTCCTGTACCCTCGTAAAGCACAGTGAGGTGGAACAGATTAGGGCACAGCCAATTGCGTAGCATAAGAATACATCAGTCTGCATCGTCTAATGGCAGCCGCGCAGTGGCATAATCCTGATGGATTCGACTCTGTCATAACTTTCAGAGAAAAGAAAGAACACAGAAACAACAGCAAAAAAAAAAACATCTGTTATCAACCCAGCTTTCTTGCTGGAGCTAATAACGCACAAGAAGATCAAACGCACAGGAACTAAACAAGATTTAATGAACATAATAAGGTAATGAGACCTCTTACACTCATCATCATTCATAAAAAACTGACAATGAATCAATGCTCATGGCCCAGAGCAGGCGCCCGCCGCTAGTGTACACTACACACGTGTCAATGAGAGACTAATGGATGCCATCTCAACTGAGACTTGCTGTGTCAGTTTGGCTCAAAACCAAACCGCCCAAAAGCCGGAGAAAGATGTGTGGCAGATAGTGAGATCTCTACATGTGTTTCATGTCACAATGCCAAAAGAACATCAGGTCACGCTGAAACAGATATAGTGAGCCTTTGTCAATATTTACAGGCCCATCGAGATGCTAAAGAAACATGGCAGCACCTAAAATTGGCAAGTCACTCACTATCCATTGACTTAGTCCCCGAATGAGCTGAATGAACCGTCAATTACTCTGGCATAATCTTTATGCGGCGGATGCCCTTCCTACCACAACGGAGCACTGGGAAACATCCAATGCAGGCTCATTCTGATTAAGCATCTCCTATATATTTCTGGAGAGAGCAAAATATGTCCCAGGAGCTGTTTTTTTTTTTTTTTTTTTTTGCAGTTTTTGTTTTGCGCGAATTCACCAGAGGCAGCTGTGTATGCTTTTTGAGATCTCAAATTTCTCTCGCGAGTGTCATTCGTGCCTGCTGTTCTCAAGTAAATGCCCCAGAAGCCACTGCTGTCTGACTGACTTACTAACTGACCAACCGAGCAACCCCCCACCCTCGCCCTTCCCTAAACCCAAGCGGCAGTGTTTTAAAAAGCAATCCAGAAAAATAAAAGCCCTCACCTGATTTTTACCACATTCTCACCCCGTTATTTACTTGTTTATTTTTAGCTTTTGGTTTTGTCCTAGCTACTGTACTTTCTGAAACTGTTCTTCACCAGAATTGAACGCCGTCATCACTGTCAACTCCTCTCTGCATCTCAATTCCACTGACTTACATGCCGAGCTACCAGACAACAGTGTCAGACCAGAGGGAGGCTGGGCAGGGGCCACTTGTACTTCTAAGGGGCACACTTTAATATACATCACAAACTACTTAAACAATTATTCAGTCATTTTTTTTCACGCATCATTCTGCAGTCTTCATAAATAAGATAATTAAATAAATAAAACTCAAAATAATCTTCCATGTTAGTTTATTTGACAAGAAACTTTGTATTGTAGGATAACACATTTCTAACATTTAAGTACATCAAGGCATATTTTCACACCTATAAACTTTAACAGATGCAGTTGAAGTCAATTTTTGTTTCCTCCCGTTAATTTAAAATAATGTTTTACAAGTGATCTTTAACAAACCAAGCAGATTTTCACTTCTGGAGTAATAATAAGTCTTATTTCTTATAGTTTGTGTTGAATAAAAGAAGTTTTTAATGTTTAAAAAAACTATTTTCAGGTCAGTATTATAAGCCTGCTTAAGAAATATTTACTGTATATTTTTGATACTCTACACAACAAACCAGTCATACAATAACTTGACTTCCAACTTTCCTAGTTAACATAGGAAAAGTAAAGTCTTAGTAAAGACTTAGTAAAGTCTTTAAATGACACTTTAATCTGAATCAAAGTAGATAGAAGACTTACACTGACTGTCACTAGGGCAAAGATAATAAAAAATAGTTATTAGACATGAGTTAGCTAAACTAATATGTTTAAAACGTTTTGTAAATAAATCCTGTGTTGAAGACTCGTGCTTCAAAAAAACAAATGAATGAAGGCAAAACTAAACCAGTTGAATGTGACTTTTACAGGAGCGTGACTGCAAACTACTTTTGATCAATGTGTTTCATCAATCTGATTTCTGCTACTTTTGCCACCTGTTTGTATCGGTCTCAGTCATATCTCCGCAGTCTGCCACGGATGGCTGATTTCGCTTCTCCGTGGCGTTTTGAAACAAAAATACACGTCCAAATTTAGGGGGGCCTAAACAGTTTTTATGATGACCCAGGGACAACAACTCTATCAGCCAATCAAACGTCATGATGTCATCATTATGTGCCTCCTGCACAGCCGCAAAAAATATAAAAAAAGAAAAGAAAAAAAATTGCAAATTTTTACCAGTGAAGAGGACAAGTGAAAAGGGTAGGATCAGAAGTTTTCTCCTATCAATTTACAGAATGATCATAAAATTATTATTTGTTTATGGATTTTCTCTTTTTTTCTAGCTTAGCGAACATTTAACTTTAGTTTGCATCGACAAGTTAGCCTTATTGGCCGTCCATACAAGTCTAACGTTAGATTAATGTGCTCTAATGTACTTTCTGCCTCAAATTAAAACAAGATTTATTTTTTAAAAATGGCTGATTTTTTAAATAGTGTGCCTAGCTAGCAAATGCGATTAAACTCTGTCTTTTTCTAAAGTGAGTGCAAATTTGCATTATACGTCTGTTTTAGTATACATTATGCCACTGCAAATTTCTGTTGCGTCGCGTTCAGTTTCATTCAAAGACAAACGGCTGAAATGCAGAACAAACAGCACTTGTTTAAACAAACAAGAGTATTTGAGACGTTAACGTACTGTGAGTCAATTTAATCCGATTATTTATTCTGTTAGATATGAATATGTTGACCTCAGGTCTAACTAGCCACTGGATCGCCCCTAGTTAGTTTCAAAAAATTCAATTTCTGTTAATTATTCATCCTCATTTTGTTCCAAACCTCTGAGAACTTTGTTCTTCTTTAGAACACAATTTAGTTGAAACCTGAAAGCTCCCTCTACATGTAAAGAAAGTTCGCCAAGTAGTACAGACCTTAATATTATAGTGGCTCTATGGCAGCGGTTCCCAACAGTGGGGTCCCAGCTCACAAGGGGGCCTCAGCAAGCTCTGTGGGGGGTCGCGTCATATTTTTAAAATGTTTTAGCAGTGGAAATTAAGGAGAACAATCTTGTTGCCTCGGTTCATTTTATCCCATGACTGACCAAAAAATGGACAAATTTGTAATTAGTTCTCCACAAAAAAGACCCAGGTGAAGAAGCTCCAAACATTTCAGTTAGCTGTCCCTGTTTATCCCGGGAGTCTCCTGTATTTCAACCTACTACCCCCTCCCGTTTTGTTATTTCTCCCGGAAAATGTCGCCCCCACCACCCTGCACACCCCTTGCCCAGTCCTCAGCTTTTTGGTACAGTTTAAAACACTCCCGGGTCACCGACTTAGGTATTGTATCCGATCACTGTGGCCGCCTGAAACGAGGCCGTTACTTACCCGGTTCACAGCTGTGTTCACCCCTCCTCACCCCTGAAACAAAGCCACCAACAACCCAACCTCCTCCCCCCATTCCCCATCCTGCAATCCCCCCAAACCCCTTCACCTGTCCTCAGTTTTTTGATACAGTTTGAAACACCTTCCGGGTTGTTGACTTAGGTATATTATCTGATTGCAGCGGCTGCCCGAACCCCGGTGCATAGTTAATTACCCGGTTTTCAGCTTTGTCCACGCCCCTCACCCCTGACACCATGCCACACCCACCTCCCCCGGTCCTCGGCTTTTTGGTACAGTTTGAAACACCCCCCTGGGTCATCAACTTCGGTATAATAGCCCAAAACCCTGTTCATAATTACTTACCCGGTTCTCAGCTGTGTCTTAGGTAGGTATAAATATGTGTGTCCCTGTCTAAAATCTCCACTGTCCTGTCCCATAAAAGTAAAAACTGCTAAAATATTTCATAAATAAAGTCTCTAAATACATAGTACTGTGCAAAAGTTTTAGGCCAACAAAGCTAATGGTGATGATCTAACAACATCGGGCTTTGTTTTTGAAGCTTTGGTTGCGTACTTGTCTTGTATGAGTTGTAAGCACTGGTGCCTCCTAAAACAATTCAGCACGATAATACAGTAAAAGCCAGTGATTTCTTTAACCATACGGCAGCTTACACAGGCTGTCAAGCGATATCTCACGCACTTTCTGCAGTACAAACATCTCCACTAACTCCCCGAGCTGTTCTCCTTCATCCTGCTGTGTTCCAGTGTCAGCTGAACTTCTCAATGTCACACCTGACTCTCCTGACAAGGTGGGGGAAAAAAAAGAAGAAGACTACAAGCCTTCCTCTAACACCTCAGCTAGATTTCACAGACAGGCTGAAGTTGATGAAATAAAGCATGGAGTGTGGAGAGATGTTTTCAGAAGGAAGGAGGAAAAGCGGGGAAGTGGCACACCTGTTAAAGTAATGGTCTAATTATGGAAAAGGTGGTGAAGCACTCAGCGCGAAACAGTCAGCGATCAGCATTCTCACACTAACTGTGAAAGCCGTCAGCCATTATGGGCTGGTTTTAATGCGCGCCCTGACGCATGCTGGGGATTTGCGGGTAAGATGAATGATGCCCGCATGCATGTGTGTGTGTGTGTGTGTGATGGGGGTGGAGATGGTCCGCTGAGCGATGCAGATGGTACATGGGAGGGGGGATCATTAGATATGAGGGTGCTTTGTTTGCAGCGCTGCATTTCTTACATTCCAATAAACCGCCTCTTCAGGTCCAGTAAATGCCAGCCGTGCGGTTCACTTGCACGGCCTTAAACTTCCTACAAAAGACCTTGTCAAAGGTACTGGATAATAAGGAGTTGCAAAATTCTTATAATGCTGCTTAAATGTCACAGAGTTCAAATAAACAACGAAATGGCATGTTTACACCTTTAGAACTAACTGAGTGTGTTCTCAAATTTCTGCAGGATTGGACCACCTATCATGCACAAAATTCAATGCTTTAAATTTGGAAAATATGTTCATTTAAAAAAGATATATATTTGAGTTTAATTAGATTTTTTTCAGCTAATAAAACTAGGAAAGTACAAATATGAGCTTTTATGGGTGTAATTTAATAGCTTTTAAGGTGTTAAAAGTATGAAGTATGTTTAGCACTTTTATTAACTTTTTAAATTCATTAAGTCCAAAGATTTTCTGAGAATACAAAAAATGGAGGAAAGATCTACTTATTCAGTTTTAGCTGTATGCAGGATGTTTTTAGATTACAGTTTTTCTCAATTGCTTTGGCTTAATTCTCAACTTTTTTTTGTTTTTTAAACGATTAGTTTAGATCTCTAAACAAGTAGCTTATCGTTCTCTTCAGATTTGCATTTCTTATTGATTTTAAAAATTGCAAATGCTTTGGCACATATGTGCAAACAGTGTTTACAATTGTCTGTAGTTTGGACAAAGTAATTGTATATGGCTTGTTGATCAAAACTGATCAGTCGATTCACATTTAAACTGTCAAACTCTTCCCAACTTCTCAATTATTTTTTCATCATGTAAGCTATCACGCTCAAAACTGTTTATTCAATCATCAAACATTTGTATATGCACGTTTACAACGTAAATATCTGATAACTGACATTGTTTGTAATGTCTGCTGAATTGGTGAATGACCTCTTGTTGCATTACAGTTTGCGTTATCTTATCAATCAAGTTTGGAAGTATATATACACTAAAACCCAACAGTCAACTTTATCAAATGAAATGCATGTAGTTAACTCAAAATTTACTTAAAGTTAATTCTACTCATTTGAAAAGAGTTTTGAACTCAGTGTTGAAAGTAATGAGTTAATTAAATAACTCATTACTTCAACTTGAATGGCGTAAGCTCACAGTACCCGTATAGATTATTATTTTTTTACTCAAATGGTTTGTAGCAGACGACGCAGTGGTGCAGTACTGTAGGTAGTGCTGTCGCCTCACAGCAAGAAGGTCGCTGGTTCGAGCCTCTGCTGGGTCAAAGTCGGTGTTTCTATGTTGAGTTTGCATGTTCTCCCTGTATAAATAAAAAATAAATTAAATTAAAATCAAATTAAATTTGCTGCAAATACATACTTGGTACCTGTTAATACACAACAATGATGAATAGATTGATTAATTCTAAGGATAAATCCATAACTTCCTGTGTATGATTTTGCTTTTATCAATGATTTATGGTAGTATCAGACTCCAATACTTAATAATCACTGATGAAAAAAATTGTTTTTGATGCAGTGCCGCAGTAGGTAGTGCTGCCGCCTCACAGCAAGAAGGTCGCTGGGTCACTGGTTTGAGCCTCTGCTCAGTTAGCGCTTCTGTGTGGAGTTTGCATGTTCTCCCTATGTTCGCGTGGGTTTCCTCCGGGTGCTCCGGTTTCCCCCACAGTCCAAAGACATGCGGTACAGGTGAATTGAGTAGGTTAAATTGTCCATAGTGTATGAATGTGTGTGTGAATGAGTGTGTGAATGTTTCCCAGGGATGGGTTGCGGCTGGAAGGGCATCCGCTGCGTAAAAACGTGCTGGATAAATTGGCGGTTCATTCTGCTGTGGCAACCCCGGATTAATAAAGGGCATAAGCCGACAAGAAAGCAAAAGACACTTACTGCAGAAAGCTCTCACAGTGTATCATTTAATATCTTTGTTACATGTTTTCCAGCAGCTATTTTGTATTTTGTTGTTTATAGAATTCTTGATGCTGTCAGGCCTCAAGAAAAGCCTTTGAAACAGCTGAAAATGCCTCCCCTGAAAACGCGTGAGAAAGAAAGGTCATTGGCTGTGTTTTCTAATTTACCAACACTTGTCTGGGGACCTGCAGAGATGGAGATTTCTTTGTTACCAGGCAGTGTAATAATATCCTTATCTCGACCTGGGAAATCTACAGAAGCCCTGGCGACCTCCGTCTCCACGCTCAAGCCATTACTTGCGGAAGAGTGAAAAAATCTGCCACGCTCGCCTCAAATATGATCCACTCCTTGCTCCCTCGTCCCCCTTTTTTTACTTGCAAGCATATGAAAAGGCCCCGTGTCTCTTGAATAGCTTATAATAATGTGTTTTAAGAAGCGCGGCCTTACTGCACCCAGAGGACGCAGCCGAGTGCCTGGATGTAATATCCATGTATTTTCCGCAAGTAATTAAAGGTCAGTTTGGGTTAGTCTACAGTTGCCTGGCTGGAAAGAAGCACTCCTGCTCTCTTTTCCACTCATCAGCTGTGATGCTTTGCCAAATGTGATTACATCTTTTTTTAAGCCATCTGTTTTGTTGGCACCGTCGATGCATACGTTAAAAACAGCCCCTTATTGCTATTATCGGATACACCATACCAGCTCCATTTGCTTTAATCAGGCGAGCTGTGATGCTCATCGCGCGTTAATGTTTAAGGAGACTAAAATGCTATCGCAAAATGATTTGATTATATTTATCAGGACTCCACTCGAATTGAAATTAATCCGGACTCAACCTCGCATAATATTTCTTGACGTCTTCATTGGTTGATGTTAACCCGAGTTAACAAGGTCAGATTTGTGACCTCAACTTTAACAGAGGCCGCTGATTTTCTTTTCGCTGATAGATTTAACTGCCAGTTTTGCTTTATTCACACATGTAGTGACAAAAGAACACTGTGCAGAAAATCATGTTTAAAAAAAACAATTAAACATTATGAATTGTCTGCAGTGAGATATACTGTACACACATACTGTACGCCACTTTATGAGGTACATCTGTTCAAATGCAAATATCTAATCAGAAAATCACCTGGCACCAACACATACATTTATATATGTAGATTTGGTCGATAATTAATTATTAGTATTGTTGTTGATAATGTCCATCCCTTTATGGCCAAGAGGCTATGTTTTTGCAGGGTAAAGTGCCATTTAAAGGTCACCTATGATGAAAATCATCTTTTGCAAGCTGCTTGGACAGAACTGTGTGTAGGTATAGCGTGTCCACAGTCATATTGGGGTGATATAATCCAAGCAAGTCTCTTTTTAAACATTTCCAGAAGTTAAAATAGGATCCAAATCCCTCCCATTTCGAGACCCACAGCAATGTGACGTGGGAGTGCGGTTTCCCCGCCCACTGAACTGATTGACAGCCACGTATTAAGATGTCTCTAGTAACGCGTATAATCATATCAACAAGACAGGATGTGTACCAAGCAACTGGGATTTAAAGATCTGTTCAGCTCTGTGTGATCATCAATCATCATCAAATGTAATCAAGAATGAGTTATACAAATTGAAAACATCTTTAAAACAGTGCATGTTCATAATGAATTACAGCAATTTTACCATCTTTCATCACCACATCTGCATGTCAGTACAATCATAAAAGAAGACACTTCAATCCCGGTTTGTAGACATTAAATCAGGTGTATTTTGTACATAAACATAACAGATATCCATACAGCAGTGAATATTAACATGTATCCTGTCACATGTGCCATGCAAAAACGTTAAACACATCTGCTGTGTGTGTGTGTGCCCACTTTGTGTGTGTTAAAAATCATTTTTTTTTTGTTTGTTTTATTTAATATGCCGATTCCTGTGTCTTTAGTGTTTATTAGCCTAAGCAACCATAACCTAAATAGCCAGCCTGATCTCACAAGGAAACATAAGTATTTTACATTTTGCCAGTTTAGTGGCTAATTCGTACAAGTTCAGACGCACAAAAATGTATGATTTTAAAAAGGAGGCGTGGCACCCAACCCCACCCCTAACCCCAATTGTCATTGGGTGATGAGTAAATCATACTAGATTGTTCAAATTAGATTGTACAAATTCATACGAATTACCCACGAAATCAATAAGTTCCGAATTGCCGCGAGATTGTGTGGAAATAGACCAGTCCGACACGCTTTAGTGTCTCCTTGAAACATTTCCATTTTGTTGTGAGAAAATGCAGTGCGTTTTCGTAAAATGTTTGTGTACATTTTTTTAAAAATGTGTTTGCGTTGTGAGAATTTTGTTTTTTGTAATTGCACGTGTTCCTAAATTGCAGTACATTAGGCTCTCTTGGCTAAATATAAACCTGTCTTTGTACAGTATTTGTCATTAAAACTTGACATTATCAAGACATCACTTGTCATAAATCTGTCATAAACATGACAGTCATGATGCCATTATAATAATTGTGTCATGACTTTTGGAATAGCATCATTCATATTTTTCTTGACATAAACTAAAATAAAAAAAATGGATTTGTCATTGATTATTGGCACTTTTACTGAGAAATTTTAATGTTTTTCCATTATAAAAAAATTATGAGAAAACAATATTAACAATAAAATTGAAAATTACTTTTTTTGTGTTTATCAGCTGTTATTATAACTTTTGGTGTGGATTATATTATGAGTTAACTTTTTGGAGTGTTTTAACTTGACTTCTTTTGTCAGTTACCAATGTGTGCAGCCATGATGGAGATACTCGTATGCAAACACCAGCATGATTACTCACTACTGAATAAGTTGTTCAGCTAATTTATGCCATGGGAACTACTAAATCATAGCAAGTATTTTTTTTTTTATAATTTATTTAGTTAACATTTTAGATTGAAATAAATATGCAATATTTAAGAAATTTGTAACAAAGCCTGAGATTGACCAAATAGAAAAGTAAAATGTAATACAAACAGCAAAACTTGAATAAGAGGTACACAATTTGGATTATCTGATCCATGATGCAGTCTCACTGATAATAATCCAAAATTATAGTTTCCTGCTGGTGCCATTTATTTTGGTTGTGGTATATTCCAAACTAAAAATGTAAGTGGAGTTTCGAAGTAAAATTAGCTGTAGATAGATCCAGCCATTTAGTATCAGGATAATTTTTTGCAGCAGTCAGAACAACGAACAGTTGGGTTGATAGACAAAGAGAAGTATTAATCGTCCAGCAAAACAAAAGAAAAATATACTTTAGATCTCATTAGATCCAATAGAAGGTCTCGTATCCTGGACCAGAACAATAAAATCTGAGGGCATTCCCATAAATAAAAAAAAACTTCTGCTTAATATGTTACAGCTTTTGGCAGCATTTAGAACTCAAAAATGTTTCAGAGTTTTGAACAAACTCAAAATGTGTTCATTGTTATCCAGTCTAATTGATTAACACAGGCCAAAACAAATAATTTATCATTTTGAGCATCGATAATCAGCAAAATATGTTAATTTCATTTGGTTCAGTGGCATTGTTTATGCTCTTCTCTCCAACATGGCCGACTGATGATGCATCGTGAAAACACTCTATTGTTATCCTCCAAGTTATCATCCTTAGCATGAACGGGCATTTAACAAGGTCGGATTTGTGCCCCTGACTCCAGCGGGCACCGCAGTGCTCTTTTGCTGATAGATTCAAGTGCCAACCTTGCCTCGGTCACATGCACAGTGACACGGACACATCGTACACGCCGAGCTCGCATATTCACACACACAGACACACACACACACATTCGCACTCCAGCGTCTGGCAGGAGGTCTGGCTCGCTTCGACTGGCTGCGCCTCGCTGCCCTTGTGCAGCGGTGTGCCAGTTGTGCCTCCCCCCATTGCTGCGAATGCCACCATCTGGTGAGCCACGTGGACATCATAATCTCCCCTTAATTACATTAGCGCCGCAATCAGTTACTGCATTACAAGGCCCGGCGAAGAGCTTTTAAATCTTGGAGGAAATCATAAATAATTGCACTAAGTACCCGGCGCCAGATGTGCGTGCCAACTTGGCGGGCATGAGATAAATAGTCACCCCTGCTGATGACGCTGTTCGATATTGGTGGGTTTTTTTTTTGGGCGATGTCATCCTTTTTTAGCCTTTGCTCTTTTTGCTCTCTCTCCCTCCATCATCTCATAGTCCTCTTGGCTCTCCTCTTTGCCACTGGCATAAGGAATAGCGAGCGCTTACCGTCCATTACCATTACACTGCTGGACCTGTTGCTGTCCAATTTTGCAGTACACAGTGAAAAGCGGGCATCCGGGCTCGATCAAGTAACTGTTACTGCTTTTGTTGTAGATGAGGGGTTTTTTTTTGGTGGGAAGATGCTGGTTGTTTGCTCTGAACATATTTAGGTGTTGTCATGTACAGTAATCTGAATGAACACATCAGAGGTGCTTTCA
Source organism: Danio rerio (assembly GCF_052040795.2). Lineage (NCBI taxonomy): Eukaryota > Metazoa > Chordata > Actinopteri > Cypriniformes > Danionidae > Danio > Danio rerio. Next base: position 35,648,210 of record NC_141028.1, read on the forward strand.
GGCCTCACTCACTTGTCTTCCTTGGACCTGATAGTTTTGAGCTGTGTTTGTTAATGTCATGATCACAAAGAGATGTTTGATGTCTAAATGTACAGAAGTGTCATACAGTATCTAAATGTAATGGAATAACATTCAAAAAATGTCCTTCGAAGCAATGTGCAGTTATAACATTTTGATTAGCCATTATGAAACCATACATGAGATGACAACAACAATGGTAATAACAATAATTATTACCTGCCGTACAGGTCAATTGAATTAGCTAAATTTTCCATAGTATATGTGTGTTAAAGAGTATATATGGGTGTTTGTCAGTGTTGGGTAGCGGCTGGAAGGGCATCCGCTGCTTAAAACATACTGTATGCTAGATAAATTGGCGGTTTATTCCACTGTGGCGACCCCAGATTAATATAGGGACTAAGCTGAAAATAAAATGAATGATAATAATTCTTTACACATATACTGTACAGTGCTTTTCTAAGACTCAAAGCGCTTTATCTCAATCTCCTCATCTACCTCCAGTGAGCATCATCCACCTGGATGACGCGATGGCAGCCATACTGTGCCAGATCTCACCCCACACACCAGCTGATTGGTGGAGAGGAGACAGAGTGATGATGCCAGGTATGATATGGGGATGTTTTGGAGGCCATGAGGCCAGTGGGCAAATTTGGTCAGGATACTGTAGTTAAACCCCTACTCTTTTCAAAGGACATTCTGGTACTTTTAATGATCACAAAGAGTTAGGACCTCGGTTTAAGGTCTCATCCAAAAGACGGCGCTCCCTGAGCAGCATAGAGTCCCCTTCACTATACTGGGGCAGTAGGACCCACACGGACTGCAGGTTGAGGGTCCCCTGCTGGTCTTACTCACACCACTTCGCTTAGAAGCGCAAATGCTTTTGGACAGCTATGATATTCTAAACAATTGAAGTCAAACCTATTTGCAATTCTGTGAATTTATTTTTAATTAATGAAAAAATATTTTACAAGTGTTACTTCACAGAGAGGAGATTCTTTAATTTAAGTTTTTTTTTACATATTTTTATAAGACAAAGAAAAAGTTACTAGAAATTACTAATAATTAAATATATTAAATATTAAAATAAATATTTTAATAACTAATTTCTGTTAGTTATTAAAAATGTAATGGGGATAGTGCATAATATTAATTCATTTGGCTTAGTCTCTTATTTATCAGGGGTCGCCACAGTGGAATGAACCACCAACTTCTCCAGCATATGGTTTACGCAGCTGATGCCGCAACCCAACACTGGGAAACACCCGTACACTCACATTCACACACACTCATACATTATGGCCAATTTAATTTATTTAATTCACCTATATCTTGTGGGGGACTGTGGGGAAACTGGAGCACCCGGAGGAAATCCAAGCGAACACAGAGAGAACATGCAAACTCCACACAGAAATGGCAACTGACCCAGCCGGGACTCGATACAGCGACACTGGTGCGGCAGTGTTGCGATGTGATCCAGTTATGTTGGAGTTCTGTGATTGCTGTTGTTGGCTGGTGTATGGTTAAAAATTATGGCAGCAATTTCGGTTATTTTGATTTAAATAAATTAAAATGTAAAACACATATATTTATAATTATCTAATAGATTGCGTGTTTTTGTGCATCTGGGCTGGTTTTGGACAGCTTTTGGCCTTTTGTAATTTAACAAAGTGTGAATATTTCTCTTGTATCATGATTTATACTGTGAGTCTGTGAGAGTTTTGCTTCATCTGGAAAATGTCCACATTCCACTAAACACAAATAAAAGTCACATTCTGTCAAAAGACAAACTCAATTCTAAGGTAGAGCAAACAAAGAGCTGTTACACTGACAAATGGTCAATTATACTGTACATAATTGTCTTTCCTAATTGTGTCCTCATTGCTCAGTTTGAGGACAAATATTCAGATTTGCCACTTGTCATTTTTAAAGTCCTCATGAACTAATGTCTGGCTCAGAGAGGCAACGCAGAGGATGATTCATTGGACCTGAATCGAATGATTCACAATTATTCGCTTATTGTGAAAACACAAATGACTGTAGCATTCATCAAATTCAAATGAGGCAGTAAAATAAATGATGCCTGTGTTTTGTTGAGGAGCAGACTGCTTTTGGAAGAAAGAAAGAAAGAAAGAAAGAAAGAAAGAAAGATAGAAAAAAAGAAAGAAAGAAAGAAAGAAAGAAAGTAAGAAAGAAAGAAAGAAAGAAATGATGTTGACCAGTCTCAAGCTCATTTTCATCTTTAAACCAATATGAGTTGCAAATATGAAAATGATTATAAATTACTGTTGATATAATCTCCATATCTTCACAATGCTTTTGGTCAGTCTTTATGTCGATCTGTTTAAACCAATGAACAAGCTTGTGACTAAATCTTGTATGTCTGTTAGATAATCAAACTGTAAGCCAAACCTCAGAACTCTGCCCTGCCTTCATTATGAATTAAGTGATGCACACAGTTTGTTTACTCCAGAAACATCATGTCTGGGAAATGTTATTTTTTAATGAATTTGAGGAATGAAAAGGTGATGACTAGACCCACCCGGAATCTGCGCGCGCAGAATTCCGCAGATTTTTTATTCAGTTTTTTTTTTTTTAATAAAGTTCAGTAATATTATTGTCTAATATGAAAATGTTCATCTGATTTACATACAATGCAGTTTGTGCAGTCTTTTACTTGATATATTATATGACAAACTTGCTTTATTTACCAAATCAAGTAAATCTAATTGGATTTGCATTTTAAACATTAAATAAAAGTTAAAAATATATAATTTTTTATTGCACATATTAAGGTTTTAGTTATGATACTTTCACAGAAATCCGCAGATTTGTACCAAAATCCTCAGTAGAAAAAGCAAAAAAACGTCCGCAGATTTCGTCTGGCCCTAGTCATGACGTCAGGGGGGAAAAATTCAATGTCTAGTCAGCGTCTAAGGACGTCAAATTGACGTCCTGTGCCTTCAGGATAAAGAATCTATAGAAACTCTATAGAATTTATAGCAAAACTGAATTGAAAAATTTAAGCAGTGGTTGGGTTTGTCCATATCCTCCTGAAACTTGGAATGAAACAAGCTAATAGGTGTTTATTTATTTATTTATTTGAAGTGCATAAATAATTATCAAAACCTGTTAACAGATATTGTTGCAATTAACATTACACACCCTATGGATTTGGACAAAGGTTTCAATCATACAAACGACATTTAGCCTGGTTGAGTATGTACAGTGTGTGTGTGCATGCGTGCATGGATGCGTGTCTGTGTGTGAAGCGCAGCCACTTTAGCTTCTCTCATTTGCTTTCATTCCAAGCAGACCCTTGTTAGAAGAAAAACCAGAGGGGGTTGACGAAGGAGAATTCCAGGTATTGACTAAATATATCTTTTCATTTATCATAATTTCTCCTTCCCACTTTGTCGCAGCTTCACTGTTTAAGGAAGATGGATGACACAAGATGTTGTCTTGCCTTTCAGACTCTTTCTGCTTGGGTAAGTGTGTCCAATGCTGAATTATTTTGCCAGTTTATTACTCTCCAGTAAGCGGCTGTCACCGTGTTCCCACTCGTGTCACTTCCTGTTGGAGCCTGCGTACGGCCTTATCTGAGCGCCGTCAACTGTCAGATTGCTTGTCAGCCATTGTGGCTCTATAGAAACATGGCTGCGGCGAATCCCAATTGTAAATCAGCATTTAAATGGAGCGCACTTTAAATATTTCTGTTTTTCTGCTCTCCTGAGTCTCGTACGCTCAGGCTTTGCGCTTATGAAAATAGACAGTTATTTTTAGCGAACACTGAAATCAATAATTCTCATCTATCACCATGCCCGAGCGTGTAGAGGTGGATGTTTAATGGCTTTGTGCGGCTTGTGTATTGTAAACTAATATTATTGATTTGCAAATGCAGCATGTTCGCCTGTCAATCACACATGACATCAGAGATGAATGGAGAATCAAATATCGCCTTCAGGACGCCATACAAACTGTGTTAGACTATTGTTATCGACTTTGCTATCTATGTTCGTGTTTTTTTTACATATTAGATGCCAATCTGACTATTAAAATACCAAATTCCCTACAAAGATGAAAAATTTTTACATAAAAAAATGCATTATCAGAATAATGTGCTCAAGACTGAACTAAATGTTTTACGTAAAGATCTTCTGTAGTTTAAATGTATATTAAATGAAATATGATCACTTCCAGTGCTCAGCATAATTGAGTACACCCCATTTTAAAGATGAATATTTTTATCCGTTTCTCAGTGAATATAGGTAATGCATTTTGGTGCATTTAAAGAAAAGAGATTTATTAAACAGGTACATTTATTAAAATAATATTTTAGTCACCAAACATATTTAGAAATGGAAAGATAATACAATAAAATTCATGTGAAATATTGCAAAAAAATTACAAACTACCACATTTCAACAACGTTTTATATATTTTTTGTTTCTCTTGATTTTTGATATTTTTTGATTTTTTTTTTCCCCTGACATATAGATTTGGTTTAGAAATTATTGAATTTATATGAAAGTTATTTTGTTAGATTAGCTCCAGATTTGGCTTCAGTACTGACTAAACTAATGTATATAAACAAATATAATATTGTATAGATTCCTATAGAAAACTGACTATCAAGAATATAGCTTAAAGGAGCTAATCATTTTGTCTTTAAAACGGTTTTTAAAAAATTCTAAGCTGACATAAAACAAATAAGAATTAAAATATTATCCGACATACTGTGAAAATTGTTAAACATCATTTTGGAAATATTAAAAAAAAAAACTTTCAAAGGGGGGCTAATAATTCTGACATATGTATTTATTTTGAAAGTGCTCTTTGTTTCCAAAGAGATTGCTTTAATTTGAATCAGAAATACAGGAAAATAGTAATACTGTGGGTAAATACAGTACATTGTAAAATGCCATTATTCCTGTTTATATTAATTATATTATATTATATTATATTATATTATATTATATTATATTATATTATATTATATTATATTATATTATATTATATTTTAAACATTATATATAATAGATATTATACATGTTAATGGAGATAATTCAGTTAAATAATATTATCTGCAAGTACAGTTTTTATTTGTTTATTTATTCTTTTAATATTTATTAGAATTTTTTATATAATGTGGACATTTATTGGATTTGAAAATCAATCAATCAATAAATAAATTACTACATTTTACTAAAAAACACTTTTTGAATTTTGAAAGGAGCAAATGCCTTGTTGACACCTGAGGTCAGAGGAGAATGGCCAGACTGGTTCGAACTGATAGAAATGCAACAGTCATTCAAATAACCACTTGTCAATATGGACCAAAATCTCTGAGGAATATATATATATATACACATTTTAATAATATGATAATCTGCTATAGATAATCAGAGAAGTATTAAATCATATTAAATCAATTAGAATTATATTAGATCAACAAAGATATTATAAACCAGCCCATAAATACTTCACACATTGTTTCAATGCTTAAACACATGCATAAAGTAGAGTCTCCAAAAAAAAACTGCAGTGTTGCCCTTACATCCCCTGTCCTGTTTCTCCCGGTGCCACAAGGGCAGCCATTAATATGAGAGGGGGGCCGATTCCCCTGGTGCAGTGACTTATGAGAGGGGGTCCTGTGACACAGACCCCGCCAGAGTGAAATCGCTGACTGTCCCATAAAGCAGACATGAACCCCAACCATCTGCTTCAGTGCTGGTTACCTTCAGCTACTGGTGTTACTGTGATCACCTGTAATACTTCATCACAGAGTAGCTCTACAGTCAGCAGTTCAACTTTTATTTCAACTCCCTGCACTTTCTGGAGCGCACCTGTATCTCTCAGAAGGTCAGGAACTACTGTTAGCATGTGAAATTTGAAGCTGAGCATTGTTTAATATCTATCTATCTATCTATCTATCTATCTATCTATCTATCTATCTATCTATCTATCTATCTATCTATCTATCTATCTATCTATCTATCTGTCTGTCTGTCTGTCTGTCTGTCTGTCTGTCTGTCTGTCTGTCTGTCTGTCTGTCTGTCTGTCTGTCTGTCTGTCTGTCTGTCTGTCTGTTTCTCTCTCTCTCTCTCTCTTTCTCTCTCTCTCTCTCTCTCTCTCTCTCTCTCTCTCTCTCTCTCTCTCTCTCTCTATATATATATATATATATATATATATATATATATATATATATATATGTACAGTTGAAGTCCGAATTAATAACGCCCCTGTTTATTTTTTCCCCAACTTCTGTTTAATGGAGGGAAGATTGTTTCAGCACATAATAGTTTTAAAAACTTATTTCTAATAACGGATTTATTTTATCTTTGCCATGATGACAGTAATATTTTACCTCATATTTTTCAAGACACTTCTGTAAAGCTTAAAGTGACATTTAAAGGCTTAAATAGGTTAATATGGTAAGCTAGGCAGGATAGGGTAATTAGACAAGTGATTCTATAACGATTGATTGTTCTGTAGACTATCGGAAAAAAAATAATAGCTTAAAGGGGCTAATAATTTTGTCCCAAAAATGGTTTTTAAAAACTAAATACTGCTTTTCTTTTAGCTGAAATAACACAAATAAGACTTTCTCCAGAAGAAAAAAATATTACCAGACATACTATATATATATATATATATATATATATATATATGTGTGTGTGTGTGTGTGTGTGTGTGTGTGTGTGTGTGTGTGTGTGTGTGTTTGCAGTTGGAAAAATGGTTTGTTAAAATTAAAACAAAATAAAATAAAACACTGGTGTTTGTAATACCTTATACTGTTTTTAAAGTATCTATTTTTTTAAGTTTGAAAAACTATAAAATATAATAAATCTAATTATATATATATATATATATATATATATATATATATATATATATATATATATATATATATATATATATATATATATATATATATATATATATATATATATATATATATATAGCACTTTTCAGTTATTTATTTCAGCAGAAGTTTTTTTTTTTTTTTTTTTTTTTTATAAAATAAAATAAATTGATTGGTGTTTGTAATATATTGTACTGTTACTTTAAGTGTCTGTTCTTAAAATTGTCATTGGCTACCGGTTAGGTCATGTATTGATTTTAAGACTCAGTCCATAGGGTAACATCTGTGATCTTGTGACACTTTCTACTTCTGCTTGCAGTCTTTGCACTGTCTTACCTTGTTACATCCACACGGCACACTAAACACCAAGGGCTTTTTCACACCATGCGCTGATATTATGAGATACATTACCCATTACCATTAGGAATGCCATTTCTTTGAGCTATTTTAAGAAGACTCACCTCTTTAGCAGTGTTTTTAATGTACGATTTATTCAGCCTGATCTCACGAGAAAACGTAAGTATTTTATGTTTTGCCAGTTTAGTGGCTAATTCGTACGAATTCGTACGAGTTCAGACGTACGAAATGGTACGATTTTAAAAAGGAGGCGTGGCACCTGACCCCACCCCTAACCCCAACCGTCATTGGGTGATGAGCAAATCGTACTAAATTGTATGAATTAGATCGTACGAATTCATACGAATTAGCCACTAAATGAAAAAGTTACGAATTGCCGTGAGATTGTGTTAGATTTATTGTCATCTAACTTATTGTTACAACTTCTTGATGTTAGTCAAGGGACTGAAATATGTAACATTTATATTGTGTTTTTTGTGTGTAATATGGGAGTAGAAAAAAACATGCATCAACCAAAATACTGCCAAAAAATTATAATTTATTATACAAATATCTAATTTTCAACACATTTCTAAACATGATAGTTTTAGTAACTCATTTCTAATAACCGATTTCTTTTATGTTTGCCATGATGACAGTAAATAATATTTGACTAGATATTTTTCAAGACATTAAAAGGTTTAACTAGGTTAAATAGGTTAACTAGGCAGCAGAAGGTAATTAAGCAAGTTATTGTATAACGATTGTTTCTTCTGTAGAGTATTGACAAAAATATAGCTTTAAGGGGCTAATTAATAATTTTGACCTTAAATTAAAAAAATAAATAAATAAATAAAAACTGCTTTTATTCTAGCCAAAATTTAACAAATAAGACTTTCTCCAGAAGAAAAAAATATTTTCAGACATGTCCTTGCTCTGTTAAACATCATTTAGGAAAATATTATTAAAAAGAAAAATATTTCAAATGGGGTTTAATAATTCTGTATATAACAACAAATAACCACAAAAGGTAAATTATATCAATTTAAACTATACTATATTTATTTTCCTATCTATTGTTTTTTACTGTTTTATTGTTTTTGCCTTGTAGCACTTTGAGTTTGAGAAAAGCGCATTACAAATGTGTTGTTATTATTATTATTATTATTATTATTATTATTATTATTATTATTATTATTATTATTATTATTATTATTATTATTATTATTATTATTATTATTATTAAAAAACAGGGCGAAGCAGTGGCGCAGTAGGTAGTGCTGTCGCCTCACAGCAAGAAGGTTGCTGGTTCGAACCTCGGCTCAATTGGCGTTTCTGTGTGAAGTTTGCATATTCTCCCTGCGTTCTGCGTTTGCTCCACAGTCCAAAGACATGAGGTACAGGTGAATTGGGTAGGCTAAATTGTCCATAGTGTATGTGTGTGTGTGTGTGTATGTGTGGATGTTTCCCAGAGATGGGTTGTGGCTGGAAGGGCATCCACTGCGTAAAAACGTTGCGGTAAGTTGGCGGTTTATTCCGCTGTGGTGACCCCGGATTAATAAAGGGACTAAGCCGACAAGAAAATGAATGAATGAATTAATTATTAAAAAACAATTGTGAAAAGCTGCTCATGTTTTGAATTCAGTTCCAGTCAATCATTATTGTGCTTCTTTGATACTAAATATAATAAAAATGTAATTAAGAGACTGGTAGACAATTTTTAGTTTAACAACATTTGGTATGATAACATTACTTTAAAATGTCAAATGAAAAAAAAAAAAAGTCATTTACATTTCATTTTTTATTTTTTCTATTTCCCTTAAAACTGTTTGTTTCATTAGTTGTCACTGAAACTCAAGGTTATTCCAGAAAATATTTATGTGGCTCTTCTGAAATGAATAAAACATGTCTGAAAATACTGCAAATGTCTTTGTTATTTTGACAAATAATTATTATGTGCATGAAATGATTTAAAAGTATACTTGCAGCTAAGCTTGCAGCTTACGAACAATGTTTTACTCAAACTGTAAATTGTACAGTTCTATATGGTCTCTTACTTTTATTTAAAGAATTGTAAATAATTAGCTAAAAAAAATAATTTTTGTATTGTATTGTATTGTATTGTACTCTATTGTACTAATTTTACTATTTTATTATATTCATATATTATACTTGTGTTACACAACATATGTATTATGCACAATATGGAAAGAGGAAACAAAATGTCTTTGTGCAACGTTTAATTACCAGATGTTTAGGATTGCCACCTCAGAAGTCTTGGATGAAAACGACCCCATTAACTCAAACTGGCAACTAGTGCAGCGTATTTACTTTATTGTATCTCATATCTCTGCCAAACAGCAATCTGTTACTGAATCAAACAGCAGAAACATTAGTAATAAATCTATCAACAAATCAGAGACAAACAAATGCTGAATAAAATCTAAATGACTACCAAAGAAATGCCAGGAGTTCAAACGCACAGTGAATGAGCACCAATAAACTCTAACAGACACTTTGTTCTTTTTATATTGCTGTATCACAGACTCTGCTTATATTCAATGGCATACAATAAGTGAATGAATGAATGAATGAATGAATGAGTAAATGAATGAATGAAGTATAAATCATACAGCATTTAAAACTAAAATAGAGTTTAATGACATTTAGTTAGTTTGGAATTGAGATACAAATGTAGTTTAAGTTGCAAATGTTCAATTATATTGCAGCTTAAAGATATCAAACTTATGTTTTCGTAAATTAGTTTAGTTTACATTTATTCTTATTTTCACTTTAGTTTAAATAGTAATTTTTGTAAATGGTTTTAATTTAAATATATAAATCATTCCTTTTTTAATATTAAGAAAAAAAAGAACTTTCCCATGGCCACTATTAAGATATTAAAATAAATGTATACTGTTTATTAGGGCTGCACAATATTGAACAAATATAACATTGCAATAGTTTTTTTTTTTTTTATTCTATGATATACAGTATATTGCGATATCAATATGATTTCACCTATGTGAGTTGAATAACTATTTGAAAAGATTGTATCATGTTAGATTGGGATGATACTGTATAGTGCATAAAATATAATAAACACACAATCTACAAGCACAGATAAAATCAATGAAGAAAAAGAAACAAAAAAAATATATGTTTACTTATTTATTAAATAAAGTGTTTTGTTGTTTTCCGGGGAGTCTGTATTTATATATACAGTAATTAAATAATCAAATGTAAAATAATAATAAATAACAATAATGTCCTCCACCCCCCCCTTTTTTTTTCTTCCCCCCCTACTTTTATCATGTTTTTATTTATTTATTTATTTTTTTTTTTACTCTTTTTTATTTAATATTGTTGCTGTTATTATTGTCATGTTATTTATCATATTTTTTTTTTATATATAAATCTTTTATTGTTCTGTCACAAAAATTTAAAAGTGGAAAGTCTTTCACTATGTCTGTCATATCAGTCATTTATTTTCTTTTCACGCAATAAAAATAAATAAATAAATAAACAATTCAATACAATTAGTTGTTAATTTGTCAATGGTACAAACGGTAGAATTTCTTGACTTTTTTAAATGCCTGAATGCATTTAAAACCCTCACACAGACACAGGCCTCAAAAAAGACTTGCAAAATAATAAATTATAATCCAGACTCAACATTGCATATACAGTATATACTCGAATTGTGTTATTGCGAATGATCATTGCGATATATCGATGCTGAAATGATATATAGTACAGCCCTAATGTATATTCTATTCAGACTCAGACTCAACTTTATTATCCCGTTCAGGGAAACTAAAATTGCAGCAAGGTGCCATAACACGGGTAAAGATCCATGTACACATTACCAAATTATTATCACAAAAGATACAATAAAATATTTTTTTGGATGCATCTCCCTCCCCACTGGACTTAATTAATGAACTAATGGCCACCCTTATAAGATAACTTCTAATTCTATTTGTCCAGCAAATAGGAACTCTAAAACTACATTCTGATGGCAGCGGCTGAAACACAGAGTACATGTGTGATTCGCGGTGCATAAGATACCATGAAATCTCTTTATAACAATTACAGTAAATTACCATTAGACCAGTTTGGCTAAAACTGATGATTTTGCCTGCCACTTTCACAAAGCTACACAACCTGTTCTTATTTGACAGACTCAGATTAACATACCAAGCTACAATGCAGAAAGATAAAACAGATTTAATAAATTGTTTATAAAACAATTGTGCCATCATAGAAGCACAAACATGAAACGATCGTTTCCTCAGAAAAACTTTGATTATAGACAGCCTGGGTTTTAGGTTGGAATGTCAACACATTGTCGATAATGACCCCTGGGTATTTATGCGTGTCAACAATTTCACTGTCCAAACCTTTAATAGTTGTTATGCTGGAGGTAGGACAATCCTTTCTGTAATCTATCACCATGTCTTTTGTTTTACTACATTCAACTGGAGAGAAAATCTATCACACCATGAATTCTTCCACAACAGGACCATTCCCCAAATCCTGATTGTGGAGGAGACTCACAATCACTGAATCATCAGCATATTTTATGATATGACAGTTCCTGTACATACTCCGACAATCAATATTCAATATCAGAATCAACTTTATTTTTTTTTTTTAATAAACAAATGTGGGTTTTTAAGTGGCTATTAAATTTCATAATAAATTACTTATCAAAATGCAAAGAGTCTAAACAAAACTACATGTAAGTTTAGATCTTAAAACCAGCTTTTTGTTTAGATTTTTTAATAAAATCACATAGAATCTCACTAAAATATAACACTTTATTTGACCTACTTTTATTTTATTAATTCAATAATATTTTATTTTAAATACTAAGGATTTTAGTAAGTTTTAGTAGCTTGGATAACGTTTTTATTCATAGTTTGTAGTTTTAATTTCTTAAAATGTTCCTCTTTTTTAATTATAAACTTTTGTTTGTTTGATTTAAATATTTTGGCATTTTAACTTTTTATTTTTTTAAATAACTAAACTTTTTAAATAAATAACTATAATTTTTACATGCTTTATTTTGTTAAAGAACAAAAAAGCTTTTTTTTTAGTTTACCATAAAACTCCCCACAACAGTAACATTTACAAACAGCCTGTCAATTAGCGTTGCATTCAAACACTAACAATGCAAAATAAAGTCATGCACTCTCACTCACTCACACACACATGCACGCAGATAAATCCACCCACTCACACTATCCGTAACCCCCTTCCCAAACTCGCCCAATATCTTCCCCTCGGCATTGTGTTATTTCCATTATTATTAATATCTGCCAGCTTAATTTTCAGCCCTGTCATAACGTGACAGCCTAAATGACTAGAGACAATCGCTTATTGATAACTTTCCCAGCAAACCTGCCACTGGAGCCCAGCTGATCGGGCTGCTCCGTTGCGCTGCGGGCGTCTCTCATGCTGGAGATAATGGGCCACTGCTCCCGTGCTGAAACAGATTGAATGTGCAGTCAGTCACTGTCGTACTGAATCACACTCCAGTCTATCAGACAGACACACTCGGATTATCATTTTACAGAGGCGGGGGGGAGTCAGAGAGGGAGACAAAGATACCGTGCGTTATGTCATTCAATTTAGTTATTTATTTATTTTTTGCCGTTTACGCCAGGAACGTTGCCGCGGTTAATCGCGATGCCGATATTCGAACCTCCGTTCTCAATCTGTGATGAATGTCTTCGTCCGTCAAGTTCTCCGTCACTCAAAATCGGTGGAGAAATCTCTATTATGATAGCCGACATTGCTTGACTACTCTGTCAAAATCAAAGTCGAACAGATCGGGTGTCAATAGGACACAGTGTATCCACTCGCTCATTCATTGTCAAACCTGGATGACACTTAGACAGGCGTTTCTGGAGCTGCGAAAGTGTCAGTCTCAGCAGTTGTTTTGCCGGACTGGAGCTGGTAATGGACTGGTTGCTGCTGGTCTCAGGACTTAGGTGATGTACCTTCTGCTACCTTGACTTTTTTTTTTTTTTTTTTTTGCAGATATAAAGAAAATGCTGAGTTTATAAAAGATGAATAAATGGATAAACAAACGGAGCGGCTGTTAGACTCGGTCCTAGCTGAAATACAAAAAAAAAAAAGGAAGTTTTTGAAAGTTTTACTACACCACAGGGAAAGAGGATTAATAATACATGAGGATTAGACATTCAGGCTGAATGCTGGAGATATAACAATAAATAAGAGAAGTGTGATGAAATAATACAACAGTATATATTTTTATAAATTTTAAATGCGTATATATGCTGACAGAGCATATATTTGCAAGAAACATAGACGGCTTGGTTTAAACAAGCCTAAAGGCTCTCAGTAAAAATCTAACAGACATCTAAGAAAAGACTAAAACTAGACTAGTGATCAAGTACACATGAATGAATGACTACACATGTTGACCTGTCTAATCTGTGTATTTAATAACAAAAAAATGTAAATGTAGTCTAGTTCTAGTGTATTCTTCTTAGATGTCTATTTTCACTGACAGACAAAATTTAGCCTTGTTTTAGGCAAGCCATCTATTCATTTAAATTCATTTTTATTTCTATAGCCCTTTTACAATGTAGATTGTGTCAAAGCAGCTTAACATAGAAGTTCTAGTAAATTGAAACTGTGTCAGTCCAGTTTCCAGTCTATGTTTGGACATATTAAACACACAATTGCTTGGTGGGGGGTAACATTGGTAACATTCCCCTGAGATTTTGGCTCATGATAGGCTGACAGATTTATTCATGATGTGAATCTCCAGCTACAGTACATCCCAAAGGTGCTCTGTTGGACTGCGATCTGGTGACTGTGGACATTTGAGTTAGTGAGGTCGCTGTCATGTTCGAGAAAGGCAGTTTGAGATGATTTGAGCTTTGTGATGGTGCATTATGCTGCTGGAAGTAACAGCACAAGATGAGTTGTGGTCATAAGGGGACAGACACGGTCAGCAACAATTCACAGGTAGTCACTTGGTTCTAAAGGGCCCAAAGTGTGCCAAAGAAATCTCCCCCACAAGGACTGCAACCTGAACTATTGGTACAAGGCATGATGGATCCATGCTTTCATGTTTTTACGCCAAATTCCAACCCAATTATCTGAATGTAGGAACAGAAATGGAGACTAAGACACTTTTTTCAAACACTGTCTTCTATTGTACAGTTTTGTTGAACCTGTATGAACTGTAGCCTCAGCTTGCTGTGTGTACCTGACAGAAGTGGCACCCACTGCTGAAGCTCATCTGCTTCACAGTTTGATGTGTTATGTGATTTTTGTTGGAAAAAGTGAAGTGGTTATTTGAATTGCCTATCTATCAGCTGAACTCTTGCAATTCGACTCTGACCTCTGACAAAAAAAACATAGACAGCGATAAAACAGCGACTCACTTGATAATATTTCCTCTCACTAAATATTTTCTCCTTCTCAAGTCTGCCTATTTCATTCTTAAAGGGCTAAAAATTATTATTTTTTTTATTAATTACTCACCCTAATGTCTCTTATTCAAGTCCAGAAAAACAACAACATTCCATGTAACTTCAGTGGTTCAACTGTAATCATGTGGAAAACAACAACAACAACAAAAAACTCCTTTATTTGTTCACCTATATGTGTTCTGCTTCAAATCAGGTTGCGCAATTACTAGGCTACTGAATCTAACGCCAATATGTTGTATTGCCCGTAGTTAAAGGGCACCTATTCTACTACTTTTACAAGATGTAAGATAAGCCTTTGGTGTCTCCAGACTATGTCTGTAATAATTCTGCCCAAAATACTCATCAGATAATTAATTATATAATGTAGAACATTGTTCCTTTTCTGGACTTTAAACTCTCAAGACTGTGATAGTCTATGGAAGGTCAGAGAGCTTTCGGATCTCATCTAAAACATCTTAATTGGTGTTCTGAAGATGATCAAAAGTCTCAGGGGATTGGAACCACATCAAGGTGAGTAATTAACAGTAATAGAACTAACCAACACAGGCTCATTCTGAAAACGTAACCCTATATACGTTTCTGGAAATGGCAAATTATGTAGATAGACCTATGGCTGCATTTCGTTTTTATAGTGAACGATACAGGGCGTTATGATGCTATTTCTTTTCGTGCTTCCCAGCTGACCGCTTACCTGCATGCGGACAGTTTTTTTTTTTTTTTGCTGTTACCAATTTGCCTAATAGCTCCGCACGTACGTTGACCACAACAGGGTTTGAATTCGATTAAGAACAGCTCCAGAAAGCAGCTAAGACAAAAACAGAAAATAATATTGGTTGGGTTTAGGGTTGGGGGATTGGTTGGTTGGTCAGCCAATCAGTCGACAGCGGCCTCTGGTGAACTAACATCTGACAGCAGGCACGAATGGCACTTGAGAGAGAAATCTGAGATCTGAAAAAGTGTCCGCAGCAACCTCTGATGGATTCATGAAAAGAAAAACTGGCAAATAAACGTAGCTCCTGGGATGTATTTTGCTCTCTCTAAAAATGTATATAGGAGTACGTAATCAATGTCATGGGGGTTCTAGCAATGTCAGGGTCCAAATGTATTTCCTTGTCAGTATTAATAAATTGTCAGCTTGGCATAGAGCTGATACTTTTCACATTTGAAGAGACATATCTGATATAGTACAAAAACCGTACCAGTTGTACCCAGCAGCTGGACGTTTGGAGGAACATCATTGTGCTTTACTGTCTGTCAGCTTCTTCATTATGAAAGAGGGAGGCTTTTCATTTGAGAGAGCGAGAGGAGCTATGAGAGAGGTGTAATTGGCACGGAGGTGTAAAATTCCCCCTGTTCAGTGCTGGCTGTTTAAAATATGAATGGTGTTGTTGGGGTTTTGTTGCTTTCTGTTGGACTCTGCAGGGGTGTGCAGCATCACTCTGACCTTTTAGAACACACTGGAGAAGTAAACAAACTTCGCAATGATGGTTTCTCTTGTGTGCTGAAGAAGTTTTCGAATAAGTTTTGTGAGATTTGACTTGTGTTAGCTGCTTGGTGAAGCTCCAGGTATCCAATAAAGATCTAGATGTTTTCAGAACAAACTTAAGGAAAAAAAAATACTTATTACACATTTTAAGCAGTTTAAGTGGAATTTTCAGTCCTTTTTTTAGTCATCTGGTTATTTTATGGTTTATTATGGTTATATATAATTAAAATAACAATTTATAAACAACACAAGTCATTACTTTTTTTGTAAAAAAACAAAAAAATGTGTTTTATTTTTTTTGTTAATATATAAAATACATGTTTTTTGTTATTTTATAATTTTACTTAATTGAAAAATTACTATTAATTTATATTAAAATATAAAATATATTAAAATTACAATACTATTATTGTATTATAATACTTTGTACTATATTATTTAATTTCTTTATAGCAAAAAGGAATGTTTTTATAAAATAATAAAATTAGTATACTGTAAAAGCAAAATGTATAATAAATAAGTTTATTTATACAATATTACAAAAAATAATAATATTAAAAATGTACAGTTGTTTTACTGCATGTATTATTTAACCAATTTTTAATGGCAAAAACATTTTTTTTTCCATTTTTAAAATTAGAATATTTTAAAAGCAAAAGTACAACTACCAATATATAAAAAATCTATATATTTTTACAATATCAGTCTATAAAATCAATTTAAAATGTTGTATAATATGATATTAATAAAGGGATGTGTTGAATAAAAAGGAATAAACTGAGAAATGTATTATGAAATTTCAGTTAGTGGCAGTTTGCTGTAATGTATACTCTGGGTGTTATAGTAGGCAAATGTACAAATGGTGAATTGAATATATAATATGTAAAAGATGTAAAAGGATCATGGGAAAAAAAGAAATAAGTAAAAGAAGAAATAAGCTCAAGTGATACACTAATGATGTGGTAATAAAGTGTGGAAAATAATAAGCTTGTGCTTCACTGAACCATTTCAAATTGGCTCATTTAATTTTGTTATTTTAAATGTATGGATAAGTAAATATTTTTGTCAATTATGATGAAATGTGTTTTGTTTGGAGAATTGTTAAAGTTATAATCTGTTTGAAATAAATAACTCAAATATTAAATATTCATGCATTTCATACAATTAGCAGAGTTCTTCACCTACTAAAACCTATAATTTCAACAGTTATCAGATGAATTGCTTTAGCTTGAATCTTTAGGATAGAAAAATGCCCTTGATATCAAGTCGGCTGGCTGTTTTGACCCACATGACATCACTAAACACTTTCCTTGTGCACTGGCCAGCTTTGTCACACCATTACACTAATCTTCATCTGCTTGATTTGATTCTCTCGTAGACATCCCTTTGTTAAGTCTTGCATAAATGCATAGATAACCAAATTATTAAATTAAAGGGAAGACTCTTGACGTTGCTCACTGTCGCTTTAAATCATGCATGAACGTGATAATTATCCAGGCAAGGCTAAGAAGGGCCCATCACGACTGCTTTAAATCCAATAAACGTCCTGACCCGATCATTACAATTGACCATCTATCAGGACCATCGAGCTGCACGTTGGCGTTCGCCGCCGCTTATAATCCCTCTTGATCAGCACTAATTACAGATAGCGGGAGGGAAGGCCCGATATTTTCAGTCTGCCAAGCACAAGAAGCATCAATGGTTTTGGCTTTATGGCAAGACACTGCTGGCAAAAACACTTTCCTTTATTTTTTGTCATGTCAGTTTTGAGATTTTGTGCTTTTTGGCACAATCAACTTTTTGATAATCAAGTGCCTTTTTTAGTTTGAAAGAAAACATACAACATTTTGCACTTTATCAATTTGTTTCTGTATAGATTTGGAAGTTTTTGTTGACCTGCATTGAGCCATAAATCTCCATTTCTGCACCCCTTAAGCTAAATACTATAATATTTATATCTATATACTGAAGGTTATACACTCACCGGCCACTTTATAAGTACACCTGTCTAACTGCTCAGTAACGCAAATTTCTTATCAGCCAATCACATGGCAGCTACTCAATGCATTTAAGCATGTAGACATAGTCAAGACAAACTGTTGCAGTTCAAACCGAGCATCAGAATGGGGAAGAAAGGTGATTTAGGCAACTTTGAAAGTGGTATGGTTTTTGGTGCCAGGTGGGATAGTCTGAGTATTTCAGAAACTGCTGATCTACTGGGATTTTCACGCACAACAAACCAGAGGAGAATGGCCAGACTGGTTCGAGCTGATAGAAAGGCAACAGTAACTCAAATAACCACTCGTTACAACAGAGGTATGCAAAAAAGCATCTGTGAATGCACAACACGTAAAACCTTGAGGCAGATGGGCTATAGCAGCAGAAGACCCAACACAATCTCACGGCAATTCG
Organism: Danio rerio; assembly: GCF_052040795.2. NCBI lineage: Eukaryota > Metazoa > Chordata > Actinopteri > Cypriniformes > Danionidae > Danio > Danio rerio. The sequence goes on from NC_141028.1 coordinate 35,666,802, forward strand.
TAACTTTTTGATTTAGTGGTTAATTCGTATGAATTCGTACAATCTAGTTCGTACAATTTAAGATAATTTGCTAATCCCCCAATGACGGTTGTGTTTAGGGATGGGGTTAGGTGCCACGCCTCCTTTTTAAAATCATACAATTTCGTACGTCTGAACTCTGTTCTAAACGTAAACTGGCAAAAACGTAAACTGGCAAAATGTAAAATATTTAAGTTTTCTCGTGAGATCAGACTGGAAGACCACAATGAGTGCCACTCCTGTCAGCTAAGAACAAGAAACTGAGGCTACAGTTCAGACACGCTCACCAAAATTGGACAATAGAAGATTGGAAAAATGTTGCCTGTTCTAATGAGTCTCGGTTTCTGCTAGGACATTCAGATGCTGGGGTCAGAATTTTGTGTCAGCCACATGAAAACATGGATCCATCCTGCCTTCAGACTGGTGGTGGTGGTGTAATGGTATAAGGGGTATTTTCTTGGCACACTTTAGGCTCATTAGTAACAATTGAGCATCGCATCAACGCCACAGCCTACTTAAGTATTGTTGAAGACCATGTTCACCCCTTTATGACTAGAGTGTACCTATTTTCTGATGGCTACTTCCAGCAGGATAACGCGTTATGTCATAAAGCGTGAATCATCTTAGACTGGTTTCCTAAACATGACAATGAGTTAACTGTACTCAAATAACCTCCACAGTCACCAGATCTCAATCCAATAGAATACCTTTGTAATGTGGTGGAAAGGGAAATTTGCATCATGGATGTGCAGCCGACAAATCTGCATCTGCGTGATGCTATCATGTCAATATGGACCAAAATCACAGGAATATTTCCACTACCTTGTTGAATCTATGTCATAAAGGATTAAGGCAGATCTGATTGCAAAAGGGGGTCCAACCTGGTACTAGTAAGGTGTACTAAACAAAGTGACCGGTGAGTGTACATACATAATTTGTCAGATTCTTTAAAAACATATCATTCCACAGACTTTTTTCTGTCTGTATTTCAGTATTCAGCCTGATAAGAGATTTAAATCTAATGACTATCAATCAATCAATCAATCAATCAATCAATCAATCAATCAATCAATCAATATTTAATCTTTGAACCTAATTTCATCCAATGTTTAAATTTATGTGCTACAAACAAGCAAATATTTGCTTATTTAATTATATAATCCCTAATTTGCATAAATACATTTTTTAAGACAGTTAATACAATATGTTTGCTCTTCCTAATGTAATTAATCAACAGGGGTGGTGGCGATAACTGTTATATAATTACTGTGGAGTATGTAACTCCACAACATTATTCAGGCAGGAGATGAGGGTCATAAATAAATAAATAATAATAATAATAATAAAAAAATAATCATCATCATCATCATTATAATAATAATATTTGGTGGCGCAGTAGGTAGTGCTGTCACCTCATAGCAAGAAGGTCGCTGGTTCCAGCCTCGGCTGGTACAGTTGGTGTTTCTGTGTGGAGTTTGCATGTTCTCCCTGCGTTCACTTGGGTTTCCTCCAGGTGCTCCGGTTTCCCCCACAGTCCAAAGACATGCGCTATAGGTGAATTGGGTAGGCTAAATTGTCAGTAGAAAGTGCATCCGCTGTGTAAAACATTTGCTATATAAGTTGGCAGTTCATTCCGCTGTGGCGACCTCAGATTAATAAAGAGACTAAGCCAAAAAGTAAATGAATGAATGAATAATAAAAATAATATTCATTAATTTTCGGCTTAGTCCCTGTATTAATCTGGGGTCGCCACAGCAGAATGAACCACCAACTTATTCAGCATATGTTTTACGCAGCGAATGCCCTTCCAGCCTCAAACCAACACTGGGAAACACCCATACACTCTTGCATTCACATAAAGTATGGCTCATTTAGCTAACCCAATTCACTAGCACATCATTAGACTGTGGGGGAAACTGGTGCACACGGAGGAAACCCAAGTCAACATGGGGAGAACATGCAAACTGCACACAGAAATGCAAACTGTCACAGCCGGGGCTCAAACCAGCGACCTTCTTGCTGTGAAGCAATTACGCTACCCACTGCACCACTGTGACGCCCCATTATAATTAGGTGCGAATTACAGTGGGGCTTGGCAAGGGGACTGACCCTCCTAATTAAGGCTTGACCCACCTCCTGAAAGATGTCAAAACATGTTGTATGGGATGGTCAGCCCTTTGAAACTGAGAACAAAGTTCACTCTGATCTGTGTTTTAAATAATAATTTTAATAATTAGAATAATAGACATTCATTTGACCACCCCATAGTATAACGGTTTATAGCATTGTGAATGCATAATTGTGACAATCAAAAAAATGCATGAAACCGGCAGATTTAGAGCACAGAGACACCTAAGAGATGTGGGAAAATCATGCTTTCTCATAAAATAAGTCTTTGTTTTGACATATTGTCTAAAAGTAATGTCAAATTAGATGCACTGGTTGAATAATTTGTCCTAAAGTCAGCCCAAATAGCTAATCGGATCAAAATACACATTATAGCTTATGCCACAAAACACTGAAAACCTAAAATTATATAATTATTTGGGCTTACATAATTATAATTATATCATTTAATAAATTTGATGTAATTTAAATAAACATATAAAATTGATCCACTGAAGAATTTATTAAACAAACTAACATTACCAAAAAAAAGTTGAACTCACTGATGATCGTCGATGTGTAACTCACACCCTGATAATAATAATAATAATAATATTAATAATGATGATGATGATGCTGACAAACACATTTTGAAAAGAGAGGTCTGCTCTGTGGTGCCTGTGTGTGGTTTTAGGTGACAGCAGCCTGACAAAAATATCTTTGTTCACAGTCTTGATGGCTTTGTCAGCTTTGACTATACAGGCTGTTTTTTTTTTCCTTTTAGTATGTGTGAAGAAAGAATCTCTGTCAAGATTTATTTGGATGTGAAACAGAGAAGTGATTGTTCACATATTTTAATAACATTCTAGTTAGTTTAAAGTGCAAATATATATTTTTTTATTATTGTTCTTTAAGTAGTTGTAAATAGAATTTGAAAAAAAATTTTTTTTTGTTAATTAACTTCAATTAGCTGGACAAGGAGGCCTTTCCCTGCAGAGTTTGCATGTTCTCTCGTGTTTGTGTGGATTCTCTCCAGGTGTTCCGATTTCCCACACAGTCCAAAGCCATGCAGTATAGCTAAATTGGTTAATGTAAATTGGGCGTAGTGTGTAGGTTGTGTAAGTAAGTGACTCTCAAGGCAGATTGTGCTAATTATTTTAGGATTTTTATAAATTATTCATCATTTCGTTTTTATTTTAAAGTATCCCTTATAAAATGTGTAATTATCAGAAATTATAAGCCTTGTTTTAATAAGCTTTTTAAAAATTACTTTTGCAAATATCATTTGTTTCATCAAAATTTTATGTTTTATTTAATTTCTGTACAAGTTTAGGTTGGGCAGCACAGTGGGTAGTGTAGTCGCCTCACAGCAAGAAGGTCCCTGGTTCGAGCCTCGGCTGGGTCAGTTGGCATTTCTGTGTGGAGTTTGCATGTTCTTCCTGTGTTCGTGTGGGTTTCCTTTGGGTCCTCCGATTTTCCCTACAAGTCCAAAGACGTGCTATAGGTGAACTGGGCAAACTAAAATTGTCCGTAGTGTATGTGTGTGAATGAGAGTATATGGGTGTTTCCCAGTAATGGGTTGCAGCTGGAAGGGCATCCGCTGCGCAAAACATATGCTGGATAAGTTGCCGTTTCATTCCACTGTGGTGACCGCTGATTAATAAAGGAACTAAGCCGAAAATAAATGAATGAATGGATGAATGAACTGACCAATAAATTTTCCATCCATATAAACTAAAAATCATTATGTTTTTGCATACTATTAAGGGGTGATGGGGGGCCTTTCCTTGAGCCACAACTGGTTCCTGATTTTGATGTCAAACATAAAAAAATCATTACTTCAAAACACAAAAACATCAAGTCAAAGACAACCACAGTTGACCGGTTGATCTAAAAGTATCTAACACTTGAATGAACCCTGAATATGGCGGACTTCAAGACCACATGTGACCCAGACCTTGACAGAGTGCCTAATTAACTCCCACAATTACAATCCTGAAAGCTGGAAGGGCGAACATACAAACAAACTGTGGTTTCCATAATGATTCCTTCAGAGATGGAGGCTGACATTCTGCGTTAACAATCCTGCGGGTCTGGCTTTTGCCTTGCTGGCTGGCACCCCCAATGCAAACAACAACAGGAACAGTTGCAAGAACAACAACAACAAAGACATGTCCCTATTTACCCTTCAGCCGGATTTACGATCTTGCTGCTTCAGCGCTATCAGCACCGGATCCCAGATATTATGTTTTTTTACATTTGTGGGTGAAAATATTGTACACAATGCTGGCTCTCGTCAGAAAGAAGCAGAACAAAAGAGCTGCGATTTTGTGCGGAGGATGAGTAGGGCCACCAAACCGGTTACAAAGTCTCCTTGCCAGCACAGGCTGTCCAACCGCGGTTTATTGGCTCTCCGTTGGGGTTGCGGTCACATTTGATCCACCGCTGTTCTGCCGCAAACACCCGGTGGAATGCATGGGTGGCGCACAACGGGACTCTGCACACAATCCGGCTTTCATTTCACGCGAGGGCACAAATCCCCGTTCGTCTCAGCCTACTTTGCTTCATAATCACATAATAAAAGCTATGAAATCATACACATGCAAAACTTGTTTCATTATGCGACTTTGTTTTATTGATCTTTAATGTGAAACTCTCAAACCTCATTTATTTTGGCTGTGCGGTTCATTTCAAATTGTCCACATATGCAGCTCGTGCAGATGTCAGATGGGGTTCATTTAGTTCACACAGAGATCAGGCTAGAATGGAATGAGAGTGGTATTGGGAAGTAACAGGTTTAAATGATCATATTCCATTTCCTACAAATTATTAAATAGATTTATTATTAATATTAAAAGTTACTATCCATGAAGTAGCTTGCGATATAGTGTCATTTTTGTCACCTCAACCCTATTATTATATAAACATAAAAAACAATCATCCATGTACTAAGTTAAAGTGTATGGAAGAGTTGGCATGGTGGCTCAGTGGTTAGCACTGTCACCTCACAGCAAGAAGGTCACTGGTTCGACTCCTGGCTGGGCCAGTTGGCATCGGTTTCCTCAGGGTGCTCTGGTTTCCCCCACAGTCCAAAGACATGCACCATAAATGTAGGTGCACCATAGGTAAAGAAAATTGGCCTTAATGCAGTGGTCATTAAACTTGTTCCTGGAGGGCCGGTGTCCTGCAGTTTTTTGCTCCAACCCTAATCAAACACACCTGAACAAGCTAATCAAGGTCTAACTAGGTATACTTGAAACATCCAGGCAGGTGTGTTGAGGCATGTTGGAGCGAAACCTTGCAGGGACACCGGCCCTCCAGGACCGAGATTGGTGACCCCTGCCTTAATGTATGTGTATTGGTGTTTCCCAGTACTGGATTGCAACTGGAACTACATTTGCTGCGTAAAACATACGCCGGAATAAATGGCGGTTCATTCCACTGTGGCTTCCTCTGATGAATAAGGGACTAGCCTGAAGGAAAATGAATGAATGAACGAATGAATGAATACAATCAGGCTAAAACTCTTTACATCATAGCTCTCAAACTCGATTCCTGGAGGAATCTGGATTCCAGCTCTGCAGTTTTGCTGCAACCCTAAACAAACACAGCAGATCCAACTAATAAAGGTGTTCAAGACTACTAGAGACTATAAAGCAGGTGTTAGTTAGAGGTGGTTGGAGAAAAATTGTGCAGAGCTGTGGCCCTCTAGGAATCAAGTTTGAAACCATTGCTTTATATTGTAGTTCTCAAACTGGATTCCTGGAGGGCTGCAGCTCGGCACAGTTTTGCTCCAACTCTAGTCAAAGGCAGCTGATCTAAAAAATCAAGGGGTTCAAGACTACTATTCACTATTAAGCAGGTGTGAGTTGGAGGAGGTTGGAGCTAAATTGTGCAGAGCTGTGGCCCTCCAGGAAATGAGTTTGAGACTACTGATTTAAATGTAATTTTATTGTCAACATACACAGTTAAGGCACGTTTACACCAAGCATATTGAGCTAGGGATAGAGTTCTAAAAAATTGGTCTGAATGTGAAACAACAGTGGAGTTCAGACCATGGCTATAATGATAAAGAAACTATAATTGAAAAATATAGAAAAATAATTGGGATCACTTTGACAATTTTTACCAGCTAATAAATAATACAACATTCAGTCAGAATTCACTGAAACATAAAAGTTTGAGCAATTTAAAGCTATACAGATAGCATTGTGATGAAGTTCTGCTTGTGGTCTGTAAATGAATTAGCTCTATATTTCATGTGTAGACATACACTCACCGGCCACTTTATGAGGTACACCTTTCTAACTGCTTATTAGCGCACATTTCTAATCAGCCAATCACATGCCAGCAACTCAATGCATTTAGGCATGTAGACATGTGACAATCAAGACAATCTGCAGCAGTTTAAACCAAGCATCAGAATAGGGAAGAAAGGTAATTTAAGTGACTTTGAATGTGGCATGGTTTTTGGTGCTAGACGGGCTGGTCTAAGTATTTCAGAAACTACTGACTGGGATTTTTACACACAACTATCTCTAGGGTTACAGAGAATGGCCCGAAAAAGAGAAAATATCCAGCGAGCCGCAGTTCTGTGGGTGCAAATGCCTTGTTGATGCCAGAGATCAGAGGAGAATGGCCTGACAGGTTCAAGCTTATTGAAAAGCAGCAGTAACTCAAATAACCCCTCGTTACAACTGAGGTATGCAGAGGAGCACCTCTGAAGGCTCAACACGCGCCATGTCATAAAGTGTATATCAACTCAGATTGGTTTCTTATACATGACAATGAGTTCACTGTACTCAAATGGCCTCCACAGTCACCAGATCTCAATCCAATAGAACATCTTCGGCATGTTGTGGAACAGGAGTTTCGCATTATGGATGTGCAGCCAACAAATCTGCAGCAACTGTGTGATGCTATCATGTCAGTATGGACCAAAATAAAGTACCTTGTTGAATCTATGCCACGAAGAATTAAGGCAGATCTGAAGGCAAAAGGGGGTCCTACCCTGTACTAGCTATGTGTACCTAATAAAGTGGCCGGTGAGTAAATTTCACTGCATTAGTTGAGTGCTGAAGCTTTTTAGTGAATAAGTCATAAAAGCAATCATGAATGTGAAAAATACAGGAAAAAGTAAAACATTCAAATATTGCATAAAACTAACAAAGAGGCACGTGTGCAAGGTCGGAATTTTGAAGAGCAATTTTTAAAAGAGAAAGTACTTCTTTTGTAGGACGTAAACAGTAAGTGTTGCCACAAACTACCACATATAGCAGTTATATCACTTTTGAAAAAAGTAAAGAAGGAATAAATTATATTTTTTGAGTAAAAGGCTCAAACAGCGAATGGGAATGCGAGTTTGGAAAAGATTCAAGCAGGAATTGTGTGAAATAGGAAACAATGGTCATGCCGTGTCTGGGACTTCAGAGAGAAACCCTCTGAGGCTTTTGGATTGTAAAAATCCACATCTCTCTCTCTCGCTTTTTCTCTTTCTTTTCTTCTCCTCTCCTCTCTTCCTTAGAAACACTTAGGCAGCACACTATTCTTCTTCAAGCTTTGAGCATTGTTCACGTTCTTTCTGCCTAACGCTTGAAAGCACCCCATTTTTCACCCGGCCACTTCCTCGTGGGACCCCAGCCCAGAGAGCAGCATGCAGAGGATATGTTTTATTGGACTGTTGCTGACAAATAAATCTAAATATGTATTTTGGTCATGTTTGCAGGCAGGCGGTGTCCTTAGGGGGTAGAGGTGGGTGATTATCAGCCATAAATAAAAGTAGCAGGTCATTCACATGTGCATACTCTTAAAAGCAAAGAGTAAGTCTGGGTGAGAGAGAGAAAAAGAGATAGAATATTCCATTTGTGTATTCAAAATGTAAAACGTGCATACTTTGCTGTATGACGTCTAAATACAACTGTAGAGGGATTTACGGTATTTATTCAATTTATAGAGATCATAAAAGGCTGTCAAGATTTACAAAAAAAGAAGTCTTGTGACTTGGGTGAAATTACTTCAAACAATTAAAACAACACATCAATGTTTGTGTCATGAGCAGACAAAGATTTAATTTAATGTGTAATTCATTCATTTATTTTCTTTTGGGCTTAATCCCTTTATTAATCTGGGGTCGCCACAGTGGAATGAACCACCAACTTATCCAGCATATGTTTTACGCAGCGGATGCCCCTCCAACCACAACCCATCACTGGGAAAGTAATGTGTAGTTATATAGCGCATTTATCGTGTATGGCCATACTGTACATCCAAAGCACTTGACAATCACGAAAGTGGTCACTCCACACTACCACCAATGCGCAGCATCCACTTGGATGATGCGACGGCAGCCACAGGGGAACGGCGCCAGTGCGCTCACCACACACCAGCTTTTGGTGGAATGGAGAGACAGGTATAGAGCCAATTCAGTGGATGGAGACGATTAGGAGGCCATGATGGGTAATGGCCGTTGGAGGGAATTTGGCCAGGACACCAGGGTTACACACCTAGTCTTTACGAGAAGTGCCATGGGATTTTTAATGACCACAGGACCTCGGTTTAACGTCTCATCGGAAATACGTCATGAAATGAAAGACGTCAAGAAATAAAACGAAAGGCGCCAAATGAAAGAATCATTTGATGACATTCAAAAGCTTGTTATCACAGTGCAGCACCAAAATACAACCCCAAATCAAAAACGTTGGGACAGTATGGACCATGCAAATAAAGCATAAAGTAGTGATTTCTTAATGTACTTTGACTTGTATTTCATTGCAGACAACTTGAGCACAAAATATTTCAAGCTGTGTCTGGTCAACTTCATTTCATTTGTAAATATACATCTTTTCCTGTCATTGAGACCTGCAAAAATTTGGGACAGGAGGCGTTTAGGACTAGTAATCAGGTAAATTAGTTAAATAATGATGTGATTTGAAACAGGTGATGTAAACAGGTGATTGTAATTAGATTTGGTGCAAAAGCAACATCCAAGAAAGGTTTGGTGCTTTAGAAACAAAGATAGACAGAGGAATGAAAGTTTGCCAACAATTACATGAGAAAGTTATTGAAATATTTAAAAACAAAATCCCTCAAAGAAAAATAGGAAGACATTTGGATATTTTACCTTCAAAAGTGCATGACATAATTAAAAGATTCAAGGAATCTGGAGGAATCCTTGTTTGTAAAGGACAAGGGCACAAGCCTAGGCTGAATAACTGTAATCTCTGATCCCTCTGGTGGCATTGCATTAAGAACTGTTATTCATTTATGAGCGATATCACCACATGGCCTCAGGTCTACTTTGTCAAGTACCTCAATACATAGTTACATCCACAAATCAGTTAAAACTACATGGTGCCAATAAGAAACCCTATGTTAACAGTGTCCAGAAGTGTCGTCGACTTTGCTGGGTTTGGAGGCATCTGAGATGGATCATCACACAGTAGAAATGTATACTGTGTTCAGATAAATCAGTTTTTCGAGGATTTTTGGGGGGAAAAGGATGGTGTGTGCTCTGGACCAAGGAAGAAAACAGTCATCCGGACAGTTACGAAAGATGAGTCCAAAAGCCAGGGTCTGCTATGGTAGGGGGTTGTATCATGTAGCTTGCACTTCTGTGATGGCACCATTATTGCTGTAAAAAAACATAACGATTTTGGAGCACAATACTGTATGCTGCTTTCTTTTTCAGGGACACCCATGCACATTTCAGCAAGATAATGCAAAACCACATTCTGCACACATTACAAAGTCTTGCTTGCGGAGAAAGGATACAGGCACTGCACTGACCTATCTGCAGTCAGGCACTTTCTAAAGCGCAAAATGCAACAATGAAGACCGTGTACAGTTGCCCACCTTAAGACTTGTTTGCAGGAAGAATGGGACAAGATTACACTTGAAACATTACCTCACTTGGTGTCTTCAGTCCCTAAACGTCTTTTAAGTGTTGTGAAAACCAATAGCAACATTACAAAGTGGTAAATGCTTTACTGATCCAAATCTTTTTTTAAATGTGTTGCAAAAAATAAAATTGAAATACATGTTTATTTAAAAAAAAAAATCAAGTGGAACACAGTAAACAATGTGCTGTTGTATTGTCTGCAATGAAATACAAGTCAAAGTAAATTTATAAATCACTTCTCGAATTTTTTTTTTTTTTTTGGCGTTTTTCATTCATTTTCTTTTTCTGATTTGGGGTTGTACAAATTAGTTGTCATTCTAACTCTTTGCACTATATTTCCAATCACTAGGCTTACTTATTTGTCAGCAAGAAGTTTGTAATCATTTAAAGGGAACCTATGATGCAGTCTCTTTTTAAAAATTTCCTAACATTAAAATAGTATCCAATAATAAAGTAAAATTGCAATTCATAACCATTGGAATCACCACAACTTGATAGTTTCAGTACGACATACAGTACAAAAGCAAAAACAGTGCAAAGTTAAACGTGTGTGTGTGTACTGTGAACTTTGTAACAACATTTGTGCGTGTGACAAAAGGCTTGATAGTACTCCACTACATGAAATAAGCATACTTAGTGTTTTTGATAAAATAAGCTGGATTTCTGGTTCATCCGTGTCTGTCTCTGGCACTGACTGCTGTTTATCTGATTTAATGCAGTAGAAGCCGATGTTGGAACAGTGGGCAGGGAGAACTACATCATTTGCATTTAAGGGCACAGGCTACAAAAACAGCTTTGCTTTGAGCCTAAAATGGGCATATTCTGCATTGTATAGTAAATGATCTGATGAGTATTTTGAGCTGAAACTATACACAACACCTTAACCCTTTCTTATTTTTATTGTAATGTAATGTGCCCCTTTTGTAAAGCTGATTTTAAATGATAAGAATACCAATTGGGGTTGCAAAAATTGACATTATTGTTATTCACACACATATGGAGGATCAAGAATCTCTCAGATTTCACCTAAAATATCTTATCTCTAGAGACCATCTGTAAAAATCCGAAGATAAGTAATTAATAACAATTTTCATTTTGGGTGAACTAACCCTTTAAATCTTGAACATGTCAATACTGCTGTAACACAACCAAAGAGATGACCATCTGAGGGAGAGAACAGGAAACTGGGGCAGGTCATACTTGTGACAGGCACATATAATATACATACTTGAGTAGATAAAAGTCAGCAGCGTATTGAGACCTGCCAGCCCGACACAAATCAAGCTGTCCATTACAGGAGGCCCTTGCAGGTCACGCTCTTAATGAAATGGTCTGGGCCTGCTGACGGGGCTGAAAGAAAGTCAATGGCAGACGCTGGGCAGCGGCACGCCTTTGTGATTGACACATCCTGAGCCACCGGCCCATTCGGCGTGTCAGAGAGGAACAGCGCCTTGGCCTTGACTGGGCGTCCCCTATCAGCGTGTCATGGGGTTGGGATGGGACTGTAAATTATGGGCGCTTTGCTTGTGAGGGATTAATGTTATATGGCCAGTTCACTAAAAAATTAAAATATGCTGGTAATTTATTCACTTGCAAGCAGATAAAGATCTAGCTGTTTATTTTTAATTAGTAAAATATTAGGCATGTTCCAAATTCGGACAAAATCTTATTTGAACTATTCTGACAGTATTTTTTTAACTAAAGGGGTGAAAAACTTAGAAAACAAAACCCTAATGATTGTTTCAAATATAAGCGCTTATAGTGCTATAAAAAACATCCTGTAAGTTTCAGAACTCAACACATTGGGGCTCCTCTAAAATCATCTTATACTGAAGGCAGTCTGACAAAACCACAGGTTCTGGGATTTTGTAATCTATGATGTAATAGGGTGGATAAGCTCCGCCTCCACAGATTAATGCCCACTTCTACTTCACTGCCTGTTTATATATATATATATATATATATATATATATATATATATATATATATATATATATATATATATATATATCAGCCAATCAGAGTAGACGGTGTTTATTTTCGAGTTTATGATTGGCCACGCTTATTTGAATTTCTTTTGAAGATCAAAAACAGTACAGAAAATATTCAGTTATTTCTAAGTTGTTATTTAGAAGTAATTGTTATTCTAGGCAGAAATCTTGATAACATTACAGACCCCCTAGTGTTTCACATTTTATTTGTAATTTTTTTGCTATACAAATGACTGATTTTTGTGGTGGTAATTCCCAGAAAATCTGACCCAATGACAGTTTTTAAAAAATCAGAAAAATAAAGCTTTTTTTTTTATTTTGGTCTCTTGTCAAGACAAGATCTAAAACAGTGGGGATTGAGAAAGATCTTTCTCCCTCTCAGATTTCATTCCCTGGAGCATCTGACATCATGTACCTCACTCAGGACATGCGTTAGGGTTTGCCCTGCTTTAATACACCTATTACACAGATTGCTGTAAAAATTGTCAATGACAGGGAGGCGTTTTCTCTCATTTACTGCATTCATCTAGTTGCTCAAGCGTAAAAAGTGATGAAAAGCTGTTTACACGCACGCACCCTTAAGGATTAGCAGGCTAGCACAGAAGCTCCATTGAATATACTGGGGTAAAATTAATGTTCACATTTTAAAGACACGGTGGGGAAAAATGTAATTTAATGTATTGTATCTTGTACAATCTGAGACCCACTTTATATCGCATATAACTATCAAAACAGACCTTAAACGTGTCAATTTTATAATGGCATACAGCTAACCGGAAGCGCTTGACCCAGGTTACTGACAAATTAAAAGTCTTTCCGCATACCGCATACTACCCTATACCAGCCAAACATGTAAAGCACAAATAATGTACTTCAATTCAGTCACGTCCAGTGGCCATCATCCTAGAACCAATCTTCATTATTATAAGCTGCATGCTTTTCTGTCAGTTTCATTGCTCCGTTTGTTAGATGTTTGTTCCCACTTTCTTTTGCAGTCTGAAGCGCATCAAACTCACAAAACGCCCAATTCGTGCCACAGGATGTCTAATCCAATCTTTGCATTAACTTTACATGTAAATTACTTGCGCTTCATCCACTTCTGCTTACTGCACAGGTTGCGAAACAATCCCCCCTTCCATGTTATGTAAAATAATGTAATGTAATGATTGTGAGAGCACAGGTGAGACGTTATTTTTTTAAGAGACACTCAACGTGTGCTCTGCGTATGCAATGTCTAGAAGTCATGTAAATCAATTGCAAACTTAAATAAATATAATTTTATTATATGGTTTGGAATTTTATGTTTTATGAGATTATTTACATTTTTTGTGATTATTTTGCGTTTAAATTAATAATTTTGCAGGATCGCAAAAAATCGCGACTTGTTGATTTTGCGTTGAATTTATACTTTATCAAGATGGCGCCGAGCATGGCTGCCATGTTGCGAGCTCCCAGCAAACTTTGTTGTGTTTTGTGTGTTTTACTTGTAATTTTGTTGTTTTTCGTACTGGATGTACACACTCTCGTTACCTAAGACAGACACACACTTCAGAAAATTGGCTCCCTCGTTGTACATCGAAGACCGGACTTTGAGTTCTTTAACGACGCTCTGTTTACAAACACAGCAACAGAGCCCTTTGTCTGGGTCACACTGAAAAGAGGAAAGAGAGCCAGCGTCCTTGTCAGACTACGATGCCGTGAATTTCGACCTCCGCTCCCCACCATTCTGCTGGCTAACGATCAGTCACTGGACAACAAACTTTGCGAGCTACGGGCGCACATTTTCTTCCAACGAAAAACAAGAAACTGCTGCATTAGCTGCCTCACAGAAACCTGGCTATCTGCAGAGGTACCAGACACAGCTGTTAAACTTTCGGGGTTCTTCAGGATATTTTGCACTGTCGTTGTATTTGCATCTGTATTTTGTACTGTCTGAAGCCAGCACCTAAGCTTTTCACTCTTTATAGCACATGTGCTGATGATGATGTGACAATAAAAGTGATTTGAAAATCCCAAAAAACTAGGGGTCTGCCATTATAGTTGACCTCAGACAACAGAAAAATGTAGTTAATGACCTCTTTAACAAAAGGTTTATGCAACTAAAGCTCATTCTCTCGTGGTTAGCAGTGCAAAAAAAAAAACTTTATTTCATTTTTTTAAAGATTTTTCCCTCATCTTAAATCTACACTTACTATGCCACCTTTCAAAAAAATCTACATATGATTTAGTTATGTCATGTGATTTATTCATTAATAACATTGCACTTTTTCTAAATATTTCAAACTCCTGTGAGCCCACTAACTATTTTGATTTTATTATTTTCAAAATGGACATTTACATCATGTGTATACCTGTGCCTCTTGTTTATGTACTGAGATGTAATGAAGTGAAACTACTGATCTGTGCTAGAAACTAAACATTATTATTACCTTTAATCTGCAGCCTTGAGAAACAGTCCTCAGGGGTGTTTGTGACAGTCTGGAGCATGAAGGTCCTGCGCCAACATTTTCTCCAAACTATACGACCACACATGCCATTCGTCATTTTCCTGAAATATAACCCATAGGAGCATTTACTAAAAGAGTGCCCCTACAGCTAAAAAACTAAAAATAAAAAATAAAAATAAAAAATAATAATACATGATGCGTTGTGCCCTTTCATCCACTCTACATGACAATTTGGGATTTGTGCTTGATTGGTGGAGCATTGTGTTATACTTTCGTAGTGCAATAATGATAACATTGGTAAAATGTGTGCATTATATAAACTGTCAATTCTGTTACCAAACCTCAGTCGTATACAGTACATTTAAATAGAAATGTAAAATAACTGTGGAGTTATTAAAGTACTGGGAAACACTCATACACACTCATTTACACACACACACTCATACACAGACAATTTTAACATACAGTAGGCTCATTCTGAAAATGTAACCCTATTCAGTATACATTTCTGGAAATCATAAATGATGTAGCCAGAAGTACGTAAGGCTGAATTTTGTCTATAAAATGAACTCTACAAGGTGTTATGATGCCGTTCCTTTTCGTGCTTACCAGCTGACCACTGTTACTAGTTTGTCCAGTGGCTCGTCTCGTATGTCAGCAGACTTAAGACACAGAGAGGAGTTGAGTTGAGGGGTTCGTGTTTTATGAGGAACGGTTCCTGAAAGTGGGTAAAATGAAAATAAAAGCCAAAAAAATAAAATACACATGTAAAAAAACAGGGTGAGAATGTGGTCAAATCTAAAAATGTGGTAAAAATCAGGGGGCTTTTTGTTTTCAAAAATTTTAGGAAACACTGTTAGTTGAGTTTAGGGAAGTGGGTTGGTTTGGGTCAGTCAGTGCTTTTGAAAACACTATCGGTTGGGTTTAGGGAAGGCGGAGTGTGTGTCAGTTGATCATTCAGTCAGTGGCCTCTGGTGGATTTACGCATGTAAGGCACTTGTGAGAGAAATCTGAGATCTGAAAAATAGCCTCTGGTGGGTTCGTGAAAACACAAACAGCAAAAAAAAAAAAACTTACCTGGTACGTATTTGGCGCTCTTCAGAAATGTTTATAGGGCTACATTTTCAGAATGAGCCGAGGTTGGACAATTTAGTTTATTCAATTCCCTTGTACTGCATGTCTTTGGACTGCGGGCGGAAATGCCAACTGGCCCAACATGGGACTCGAACCAGAGACCTTTTTGGCTGTGAGGCGACCACTGAGCCACCGTGCCAAAAAGGAAACATGTAAATTCTAAATAAAAGTCCACACATTAGATTTCAACAATCCAGTCATATTTGATTTCTTGACACCACATGCAGCACAACACTGTAATTATTTCCACACCAGCTAGAGGGCACTTAACTTTAAAATGTAACTATGACATAGTAAGCTGATTGCACAAACCTATGTTTGCTTGTTGGTGTTTTGGAGAAGGAAACTATCCATGTCACATAATGCTGCATCCACATGACACATGTTGGCTATTAATAGAAAAAAAAAACATATTAGACACAAAAAGCTACATGTTGATAAAATTATTTATTGCTGATCATTTTTGTTATAACAAAAAAATTGATTTGCTCAGTCCTAGTGTTAGGTCAAATGTGCATACATTAAGCAAAAAAAATAAAAATAAAAAATAAAAAAAAAAAAAATAAATAAATAAATAAAAAAATTCATGTCCCAGACTATTGTCATAAGGGAATGATATTTTAAACAAAGTTTAATTTATTGCACAGTTCCTCTGTCAGCCAATGTAATTTTGTTTTGCCTGAAATATATATATATATATATATTTTTTTTTTCCTATACCTGATGAATAAGTGATTGCAGCTGAAATTCTTCATTAGTGTTCCACTAAAAATAATAAGTTGTCAACATTTTGGGCGGAATGAGGGTTAGTAAATAACAGCATATTTTGCTTTTATGAGTTGTTGTTTTTTTTTTTTTTGCCTTTAAAAGCTCACCAAAATGACTCTGAAATGATTCTGTCATAACTTACTCACCCTTACTTGTGCCCCGCTTATTTGACTGTCTTTATTCCTTTGAAAACAAAGGATGATATTTCGTCACCTTTGAATTATAAGGTTCTATCTGCATTCTGAATGATTTTGAGATATTGAGCTTCAAAGTATTTGCAGTCTATAGCAAACAGTATGTGTGTATCATTTGTTTTTTAAATAAAAAGTCTTAAAATTGTAATTAACTCATAAAAAACATCCAATAATGTAAATAAGTTGTCAATTAATAAGAATATGTCAATAACTCAATTTTTACAAAAATGTCAGATAGAACCTTATAAATCTAAGGTGACGATTTGGAAGGAAGAAAGTTGAAAACTTGTAATGATTAGCCTGTAAGTGTTTGCCCCAATATGAAAGCTAATGGTTGCAGGTTTTCAACTTTCTTCAAAGTATCTTCTTCTACAGTATGTTCAACATAAAGAGGAAGCTCAGAACCCACACGAGAATGAATAAATGGTGAGTTAATTTAATTCTTTGGGTGAACTAGCTCATTAAGTTTGGCTATATCTGTATGAGATGGTGAGGACCCCAAATGAAGATCTCCAGCTCGTCGTTTAATGTATTAATATACGCTATATGTCACTTCATACACGCAATATCAATCGCGCCACAATTACCGTTGTCTCTCGCACGGCAGGTTGAAACACGCCGCGCGCGTCACGCATTCACCGCAATTGGCACAATACGGAAAAAGTCTGCTAAGTTTTCAATCCGAGATGGGCGCTTTGAAGGTAGACAAAACTGCAGGGAATAAAAGCGGGGGCCTTCGGCAAGCTGCACTTCTGAAGGCTGGCGCGCTTCTCCAGCTGCCTGGCTTGACAAGCGAGCTCTTCCACGGCGGCGCTGAATTATATCTGTGTGTCTAATTATGTCTTTTCAACTGCTCACAATGAAAGACTGTGTGCCTTCCACTCTCGTGGAGTAGGACAGCGGGTGGAAGTGCCGCCCGAAAAGAACACACTCCCGTGCTTCTGACATAGATACCTGTCTGTGTGTCAACATAGCACATTGCATGACGTCCCGGCACCCTAATGAAAGAGATCTGTGCGAGAAGCTGCCATTCTGTTGCTGCTGTTGTTGTTTATTATATATATATATATATATATCCCTGTTCACGAGAGCAGTGAATGGCTTTTTCCCTCATGTCTGTTTTTTTTCAGATGTCTATTTAAACAATTATCTTTTCTTTTGTGCGCCTTGATTCACTCAATAAAATTTAAATGCATTAACCATTTACTCACTCTCAAGAGGTTGCAACGTTTTATTTTTCTCTGTTCAACACAGCAAGACTTGTTTGAAGAATGCTGGATTGAAACTTGAACAATAGAAAAAAATAAATATGGAAGTTAATGGCAACATTCCACAAAATATCTTCTCTGTATTGATACAAAGTAAGAAATGTACATTAATCAAAATACCCTATTTTCTGTTAAGAATGGAGAAATCCATAAAAGTTTGGTACAAATCTAAGATTTTCTCTCTTAGAACACTTGCTTTTGTGATGTGACAAGAAAGAACGAAAGAATTTCATTTTTGTTTTTTGGAATGAACTAACCTTTTTTTCCTAAATAAAATGGCGAAACTGTTGATGAGGCGGCGTTTGTGAAATGTAACATAATTCACAACTTACTCTTTGTCGTCTTTGGGGGTGTAAAAACTCGCCTGACTGAATAA
>NC_141028.1:35687500-35727500 GCF_052040795.2 Danio rerio
TTTTTAAAACCATTTCAAGGGCAAAATTATTCGCCCCTTTAAGCAACTTTTGTTTCCGATAGTCTACAGAACAAACCATCATTACACACTAACTTGCCTAATTACCCTAACCTGCCTAGTTAACTTAATTAACCTAGTTAAGCCTAAAAATGTCACTTTAAGCTGCATTTACTGTCATCATGGCAAAATAAATCAGTTATTAGAAATGAGTTATTAAAACTATAATGTTTATAAATGTTTTGAAAAAGTATTCTCTCCGTTAAACAGAAATTGGGGAAAAAAAATAAACAGGGGGGCTAATAATTCTGACTTCAACTGTATATTATCAGCAACTTGTAATTTAACAGAATACCAGTAAAAATATAACTGCTACGAAATACACAAATCCCATGTGAAATGGTAAAAAAAAGCCTCTGTTTAGATAATCTCCACAGTTTAAGTTGGGGGAAAGTGTGATCTCCAAATGGATTCAGCAAGGAGAGAGAAAATGACCTGGGTTTGGTGGAGAGGAACTAATCTGTGCAGGTCTGACACAGGACAGCAGAGGCCTCTTACAGTTATTATGATGTGTCGCCTCACGTTAGAGGAGAACAGGCCATGATGGTCTGCCGGTGTGGGGAAATACTGGAGGTCAGGAGAGGGTATGAGGGAACGTGCAGTCTGACCAATGGGACACCGAGACGAGCTGTAATGCAGGAACTGAGCTTTTTATAGCAAGATCAGACTTGTTTATACCACAGCTGGCAGACTGTGATGTTTTCCTTTTTTTAATGCTGAATAATAATAATAAAAATACCAACAACAACAATTATTACAGAATCATGCATTTTTTAAATAAAGTTTATATTTATTAAGTATATATATATATATATATATATATATATATATATATATATATATATATATACTGTATATAGGGGAGCGCGGGGCACAAATTAACGTGGGTTAAAATGTAACATGGAGTTTTAAGGTGTCAAGATTTTCACCACAGCGTCGGCAGACGTCTTCCTGCCAATTATTGAAAAAGTTTATCGAAATTTGGATGAGTAACACAGGAAAAAACATTTTTGCAGCATGAATGTTTTTTTTTTTATGGTCAATATTTTTTTTTATTTAAAAAAAAATCTGAAAGTATGTAAGTAAAATATTATGTAGTTGTGAGTACCGTATTTTAGGCTAAAAGATCATTATAAAAGATGTAAAAAACACAGTGACGGCTAGCCAGTTTTGAGGAAAACACAACACAGAGTTAGTTGTAACGAGGTGTTTCAAATTAGCCACGTACTGTTGGACACAAACTAAATTAACAAAACTAACAAAATGATTTTTGAATTTGGAGTGTAATGTTGGAAACTTTTTAAATAAAATTGTTTTTTAATAGATTTTTTTTTTTATAAAAACAAATAATTTTATTGCTAATAATGCAAATAAATGCATTGTATAATAATGTATAATAATGCAAAAAAAGCCAAATGTAGTCATCCAACAGGCAAATAAATGAACCTGCTGTGCTATGTAGAATAAAAAAAATGAGTTAAGTACTTAGAAAATATAGCTACTAATTAAATTAAACTGGATTTAAATTAATTGTGTAAAATCTGATGTTATAAGCATGTGTTACCACTAATCCTCTGTATGTTACAACTTGCCCCGCAGGTGGGGTAAATAGTAAGATTTTTACTTTTGGCAATACTGCACAGAAACCATAGGTCCGGCGATCATACTTTCAGTTCTCATTTGTAGGAGACGCTTGTGTGTTGATGGTGTGTGTATATATATATATATATATATATATATATATATATATATATATATATATATATATATATATATATATATATATATATATATATATATATATATATATATATATATAGATAGATAGATATAGCTTAATGGGGCTAATAGAATTGACATTAAAATGGTTTAAAAGTTGAAATAAAACAATAAGAAAAAAATAACATATTTTATAAAATATATCCTATAATAAGAAATAATATTATATGAAATATTATACTTTAAAATTCCTTGCTCTGTTAAATGTAATTTGGGAAATATGTATTTATTTATTTATTTATTTTTATTTTTGGTTTATTTGTATTGACTTTGGAAAGTTATTTTTTTTACAATAAACTTAGCAGACTTTTATCCCAATCACACCATACTGTAATACATCACACAAATGTGGCATTAATATAGGGGAATTAATAATAATTCATGATTAACAATAATAATAATAATTCCACAATTTATAAACATTTTTATTTACATTTTTAATATAAGCTTTTTGTTTGCATTATCCATTGATATTCTCCATGAAGTGATTATGAGCCCATGTTGTTTTTGTTTTGTTTTTTTCTCCACTCTACGCTTGCCGAGCACTTCCATCACTGTCTCCCAGCTTGTCTGTTTGCTTTGTCAGGCGGCAGCAGCGTTACAGTGGCACTGTCTAACAGACAACTCAGATAAGCTCTCATGGTCAACACCCGCAATCCATTCTTCAGACACTTGATTTAAGACACTTGATTTGAGGAACTCAGCAAAACATAAACACAGTCTCACTCTCGCCGTCCCTCACTTTCCGTGACACCCATCCATATCACTCTGCCACGCGCATTTTGGCATACGGAGCCAAAACGTCAAAAGCGAGGATGTCACATTTTGACAGAAACAAGCCTGGACACAATACCCTGCGCAAGCACAATCATCTAATGCTGCGAGGCGCGCTTTTACGGCCTGCTTAAGTGAAGTCTCTGTGGAGGCAGGGATGAGGATGTGATCTAACAGAGAGCAGGACCAATAGCTGGGCAGCTGGGGCGAGGAAGGGCCGGTCTAAGCGCTGTCACAGGCCGTTTGTTGACCTTTGAGTGAATGCTGCTCACAAGAGCCCAAATGACAGCGTGAGTGCAGATTTGAGCAAGTGGGTGGATCTAGTACAAAAAAATGCAAGTTAGTCACTGAATTTGTCACTTTTTTTATTATTAAAGTATTCATTATTATTTTTAAAATAAATAAGAGGCCAATTGAAAAAAGTAGCAGCTTCTCTGGATTTATAAGTTACAGTTATAGTGTTTGAGAAAAAATTAAGTTTTTGTCATATTCTCAGTGGGCGAATCAACCCATATACTGGTTAATATCAAAAAGGTCCATTAAACATGTAAATTCTAAAAAAAAAAGTTGGTTGTTTTACCCCAACTTTAGGGAAAATATGGACAAACCCAGAACTTGAATTTTTAAAAGTATTTATATTTATTATAAATAAATGTAATATTATTATTATTGTTTATTTTTTGTTTATTTATATTTGTTAATTATATTTATAAAAATAAATATAGTTTGCTTTCACCAGCGTTGATTCTGTTGCACATAGAGAAAAACAAATTTGCGCATACAACAGACACTGAAGCCTACCACTCTTGGGATTAATACACCTGTAGAAAATTAATTGTATCTCAGAGCATACTGAGGTACATATGATTTTTACCGGGGCATATTTTGGTTTTTCCATCTTTTGTACCGTCTCCCTGTGCCGCCCCCAGCCCTTATTGCCCATGCCTAAATCCTCCACTGCATATTCTGTACTATTGATGACATTTTTGATTGTACATTTTGTTATTTAGAACTAAATTTGCAAGTGCACTGTAAATGAACAATTACAGGAAGTACAGCACAGTTGTAATTGTTCATTTACAGTTACAATTTTGCCAGTATTACTCTAAAAATTGCCTGTATTACTGTAAAAAATGTCAATAAAAACTACAGCACAATTTTAAATGTTAATTTATAGTGCTCTTGTAAATTTGACAGTATTACTGGCAATCTTAATTGCCAGTGACTCTGTAAACTAAAGCAATTTTTTACAGCGCAGCCCAAGGAACTTTAAAAAACATAAAAGAAAAGTAAAAGAAAAAGGAAATCGAACATCATACACATTTTAGCAGTCAGTCAGTCAAATTAAAGCTGACAGCCTACAGTTAAAGCATATCTTGTCCATTTCATTTCAAATCCATTGTCCTGTTGTATAGAGCCGGAAATGTTAGAATTGTGTCGATGTCCATAATATTTATAGACCTAAATGTATGTATTGTTTGTACAGAGCTTTTTAAATTTATATATATATATATATATATATATATATATATATATATATATATATATATATATATATATATATATTACAGATGTAATTTGAATGATTTAACCAAACTTCTCTCTGGGTCACAATATTTGGTTCATAGTCCAGTCATTTCTATTCTCTCTTTCCTGACATAGTTCACTCAACTGCCATACACTATTAAGGATTAGTGAATGAGTAAACAATTGAGCGGATTTGGCCACAGCTACAGTGTCGAATATTCCAGAGTGATTACCATCCTCTTAAACTGTGTCACATCAGTTCAGCCATTGTGTGTACAGGTGTCTCGTGGGATTCCCCTTGTGCAGGGTGTGAAGGTGTGAGTGTTTAAGCAGTCACAGAGCGGGACAGTGTGGCCTATTTGCTGCTCAGTCTCCCACTGAACTCCCAGAGAAAGAGAGAGAGAGAGAGAGAAAGAGGAGAGGAAAGATGCTCTGACATTATTGAGTATAACCCTGCCTCTACCTCCTCCCAAAAATGATGATTGATTACCCCATTACAGCCCTGCATTACCCCTACAACTAAAGCCTCTTCTCGTTCATGTTCAGTGCTGCACTACAGCGCAGTGAAGAGCAGTGGAGGAGCCAGAGGTCAACCTGGACCACTGCATGTCCAAAGCCAACGGAATGGTTGTTTTTATTTGTTATGAAAAACAATTTGACTGATATCTGCACTTTTTTCAGTTTTGAAAGATTCAGTTGATGTTTAAATAGTTTAAAGGCTACTAACATGTACAGAGAATATTCATTTTTAGTTTTTTTTTAATTCAACATGTGGTCTCAGGTTATAGTAAGTGGTCTTATATACTAGGTACTTCTATAAAAAAAGTACAATGTGTAATGCTTACTCTGTTTATAACATGTTGCACAATACTTATGGAGGGATATGGTAAGGTTAGTGGCAGGTTTGGGTAGGTTTAAGCATGGGTTATGGTGTAAGGGATAGTCAACAGTGTAATTATAAATGTAATTACAGTATTTACAGATGTAATTACATAGATCTTTTTTTTTTAAATATTAGTTCAATGTAAAAACATGTATGTACACAGTTGCACGTGTATTGTACCAAATTATTCATTTAAATGTAAGTACATAGTAATTAAGGCCACTTAATATATCAGAAATGTTGCTTTATGTCACAATCACCAGCGATCCAGCCTTTGCAGATTGCTGGTAAACACACAGTCTGCTAATGAACTACATTATGAACTCTATGGATCCTGGCTTAGATCCTGTCTGATTGCAAACACAGCTGAAGCCGCTCATGAACTGATTACATGGACTATAAAAACAGCACAAACACACACATTGTTGCTGAGTCTTGTTGAACACTTTTGTAAACATTACAAATCGTTTTCCTTGCCTTGTCTCGCTGTGTTTTTGACTCCCGCCTGTACTGACTTTCGCCTGCGTATTTGACATCATCTCTGGATTTGCCTGCATACACCTGTTTGCCCCTATGTTGACCATTGCTTGCCTGACCGTTGTCAATAAACCTGCGTTTAGATCTGCACTCCCTTTGTCCAGCATCATATAGTTATACAGTTGAAACCTGAAGTTTACATACACTCTAAAAAAAGGAACATAACTATTTTTTTAAATGTCTGATTGTAAATCATACAAAACGTTTAATATTTTAGGTTCGTTATGATTACCTAAATGATTCACATTTGCTTTTTTTTTTTAAGAATTTTTTTATTTATTTCTAGACAGTCAAAAGTTGACATACATTTCCTTGTTTTGTTTTTTTAGCTTTGCTTTTAAACTGTATAACTTTGGTCAAATGTTTTGGGTATCATTTCACAAGCCTCTCACAATAGTTTGAAGGAAAGTTGCCCATTCCTCCTGACAGAATTGGTGTAACTGAGTCAGATTTGTTTGTCTTGCCCCCACAAGCTTTTTCAACTCTGCCCACAATTTTTTTTTTATAGGATTGAGAACAGGATTGAGCATTATTTTATTATTTCAAGTAATACGTAAATAACATGCATATCAATTGTAGTTAAATATAATAAATATCACTCACAAAAAAGCGTTTTACATTTGGCTGTGGCTCAAGCCTATGTGAGGTCTAAATGGACAAGTGTTGGGATATCTAGCCTAATATTGCAAGTTCAATAAAAAGGTCAGAAGAGGGTTTTCTTCAATGCCTAAAATATAAGTAATTTAGATACACATGAATAATTTGATAAACAGAGCTCTAGGTCACAATACAACAATGCAATACATTCAGTAGAGTCTGTATTTCCTTGACTCTAGTATTTTTACACGACTGATATTAAAAGGTGAATAGTTATGGTGGAATTTGTCAATCATTCTGCAGTCTTCTGGCAGTCACACCTAGACACTTCCTCTTTCTGCAAATTCTCTGTGCCCATAAGCTGACATTGTTATCAGATATGGCATGTTCTGCAACATTCTGTGCAACACCTTTAAACACATCTTATTGTATAAGAAAGCTAAATGAAAAATTAAAGTAATTGTCATATATATCTTCCTTTCTATCCAGCGGAATGAAACTTCTACTTCAGCAAAAATGCTTCATTAGTATGCAAACAGTATCACAATCAAAAGAAGTTTGGTTAATATATCACTAGGCAAAACAAATTTCTAATAAAGAGTAAAAGAGACAACTGCAAAATCCATTCCTTTTTCTAAACACCAGTCACGTGTTTACATTAAATTAACATATCTAAATCTGTTTACTTAACAGTCATTACTCAGTTGACTGTTTAAAGTGTCACATTTAGTGTCAGGAAGTGTTCCTAAAACTTTTTCTCAATTTGCTCCTCTGTTTATAATATTAAACAAATGCAAAATCACTACCCCCCTCTCTTTCATACTGTTAAACATCCGTCTCCTACAGATCTCTAAGCTCTTTTCTGAGGATGCTGATTCCTCCTGTTTCCCTCCCTCGTCTGTGTGCGGGTCCCCGGGGCCCGGCTGGAAAGTGCACGTAGAGACGGATGGTGCTCCTGCTTGGCCTGGTAAAGATGGGAGGTGTGGCCCCCACAGTGGAGACACATGCACTGAGCTGCTCACAAGGGAGCACAGCCGGGCCCCTACACCTGCACCAGCATCCATCTCTGTAACCCACTGAGATTAATGGAGAGGAAGCCCTCTGAAAACACACTGCAGTCACAATTTACAGGGCACGAGCAAAAGGTGCTTTACAGTGTGAATCACTTTTTAAAGACAAACTCACTCAGGTGTCCTTTGTTATAACCTTTAATGTTTGATATAGTGCTCGAATACTCATTCACAGCAAGAATTAGTGTCCACACCAATGTAACACTAAGGTTGAGTTTTTTGCAGTATAAGTGTCAATTTACATCATTTGTTAGTTGAGAATTTTTTTTTTTTTGGGGTACGTTTCTGAAAACCATCGTTAACCATCTAAGATCTCAAGTTCCATTGTTACAAACATAGTTCGTTGATTTGCCATTTCCCAAATCCATCAATCCAACGAACATTTGCAAACTGCGTCGCAAACTTATATGCTTGCAACTACACCTCCGAAGCTGTAGTAAGAAACATAGTTCCTGGCTGTGTTTTATTCCCAGTTATCCCCCTATGCCCTATTCATGTAGAACCCTCTAACATTTAAACTTGGATTCATTTTTTCTTTTTAAAAGCATAAAAGTCATCTTTCTAAGGTGTAATTTGCTTTCAAATTATTTTTACAGTTCAGTTTTAGCAATCTTCATGTTTACAATTGCGCTCCCTTCGCAGTGCACTTTGAAAACACTGATGTCATTTTGAACACAGCCTTGGCTCATGACGAAAGCTATAGGTGACCTATTATTTAAAAGCCGAATTTGTTATTTTTGTAAGAGATTTTATGTTAATTTAGAATAGAATATGCAATGTTCTCAATAATATTTGCAAAGGAAACACAGGCCCTATATCTGCCATTTACATAGATTTAAATTAATATGCAAAACAAGTATGTACTGTAGTTTTTACCAAAACTAATATAGGTTTTTTTTTAATGGATGTGCGTGTAAAACAATACAATTTGCACAAAGAAATTATGGGGTTCTTCTCTAAAGAAGTTGTTACCACTACGTTTAGAGCATCATTATTATATGGGCGTTTTATGTTATAACTTACATGGTTCAAACAACAGAGCTGCGACTGAGTAACTAAGGGTTTTGGGAAACACTCGTTACTACATGGTTCTTTTACCAAACGATGCATCGTACAATGATAGTTCAGCCTTGAGTTACGTCGTTGTTTGGGAAACGCACCCCTGAACAGCACAGTAAGTAATTTTCGCAGCTAGGGGGCGCATATACACAACAAACAAAGGCGTAGTCGAGGGGTCCATTCTTCTTACCTCACTTAAATGATCTAAGATGATTTGACAGATCCTGGATCATTTAATCTTGACAACTGATCTCTGGCTAATTTGCTTCAAACAGGTCACTTAATCAGATTAAAATGTCTGGATGAACTGATTTGAGATCCCTGAGTGTTGTGAAGGACTGATCTATCGATCCTCGAAATTATGATCAGCAATGCAATGATAGGCTGACAGCACAACAGCGTAATGACATCATCTGAATTTCCTAGTGTATATAAACATTGAATGCAAATGATTAAATACTAAAAACTATAGAGGACACAAGAGCAAAGGAGAGAACATTTAGTTGATTTAGTTTACTAACTGAGAGTGAGAGAAAAAAAAAAAAAACATGGGCAAAACAAAAATGATCCTTTTCTCCTCATTATACATTTGGGTCTTATGAAGCAGGATGACCGGTCTGTGCATAAAACTAAACATTGTTCAGGCCTGTAGCCAGCATGGTGAAAGGGGTGGTTCTTTTTAATACTGAATTTAGGTTACATTTTAAGAACTATTTCTAAATCAGATTGTCAGCTGGTCATCATAACCACACTTTTTGATGTAGCAAAAATATTTCCTTAATATTTAGAATAAAGAAATACGACAAATATTTATTTTAAAAAAACAAATTACATCATAATATCAATAGAAACAAAAGATTTAAATTAAAAACTATAACATATTTTAATTTATTAGGCAAACTGGCCCGGACATATTACTTTCCTCAGGCAGAATTTGGCCACTTAAATAATAAAAAAATAAAACAACAATATTAATAATAATAATAATAATAATAATAATAATAATAATAATAATAATAATAATAATAATAACAAAATAATAATAGTAATATAGAGCTTCACAACTTTTCTAGTCTTTTTTCATGGATACCAACAATTGTTAAAATTTGATTCAAATGGGTTTAATATAGGCGCTTTTGGTGTTTCACACTTTTTTATTGGCCATGGTTTCTTTCAAGAATAAGTTCAAGTTCAATTTATTTATATAGCACGTTTCCAAATAGCTACAAGGCCGCACAAAGTGCTTTACAGACAAAATACAAGCAATCAGTACGAACATAAAACAGCAATAGGCAGATGATGTAAAAGAGAGCATAAATTATGTAAAACAGATTATACAAAACAGTTTTGTATGCCTAAAACAAGAAAGTACTTGACCCTTAAATAGTTCTGTCTAGTTTAAAGATGCTACCACAGTTGACCACACTAAAGATTAAGAACGAGATAGACGAGTCTTTAGTTTAGACTTAAAATTTGCATCCTTCTGAGGTGGGCCTGTGGGAATTTTAATAAAAACTAAGGTCCATAGGAAAATAAGGTCCAAGATTTTGAATTAAAGTTACTTATTAAATGTTTTCTCTATTTAAAAACAATGCTGTAACGAAAGAAGACCTCTCTTATGTCAGATGTTTTCCAGCACAGTTGAATATGTTGGGATAATAAAATGGTTATTTTTACTATTTATGATGGCCAGTGGTGGAATGAGTACTGAAAAATCAGACTTAATTAGAAGTACCAGTACTTGCCTAAAAATGTAGTGCAAGTAGAGTAAAAATATCTGTTGTAAATATTACTCAAAGTATGAGTAAAAAGTAAACCCTTAAAAAGTACTCAAGAGTTGTCAGTATTAAGCTGTAAAAAGCTGATCCATTTACATGTAATTTGTGGATGTGTGTAAACGTAACATTCTGTAGTGCATTTAGTTATTGCCCAGCAGACACACAACGTCATAAGATGTTAATATTAGGTTAGGTCGTGACGTCAGATGATCAAAATTCAATGTCTAGCCAGTGTCTAAGGACAACGTTATTTGGATGTCCAACAATGACGTCAAATGATGTTGATATTTAGGTTGTGCCGGAAAGGGACCAAAATCCAACAGAGCCATCATCTTAAGCCAACATCATATTGATGTCAAACACTATTCCTCAGGTATGGCAACCAAAATTGATAGTGGTAACGTCCACACAACATCAAGCTGCAACATCATTAGACGTTAATATTTGGTTAATTTTAGGTTGGACGTTGGGCATGGGGCATACATTTTCAAACAAAATGTAAAGTCCCCACAATTTTGGGGTACAATGTCAATCCGATGTCATGTTAGCGTCCTGTGCCTGCTGGGTGTTTAAGGCCATTTTGGTCATCATAAAGTAAACATCCGTTATCTTCTCATCAGTGACATGCATCTAAACATTCTCTGGGTCAATGCGTGTAAAGATTTTGGACATTTTAAATTTTTCCAAATAGTTTGCTGCACTCTCAGAAATAAAGGCACGTGAGCTGTCACTGGGGTGGTACCTTTTCAAAAGGTACAAATTTGTACCTAAAGGGTCCATATTAAGATCTCAAGGGTACAAATTAGTACCTAAAAAGTACAAAAGTGATTCCTCTTAAAATATTTAGGTACTAATATATACTTTTGGGGTACCAATATGCCCTATAAGTTATATGCCTTATAAAGACCCTATAAGTACAAATATGTACCTTTTGAAAAGGTACCACCCCAGGGACAGCAGGCGTCCCTTTATTTCTGAGAGTGTGCAAATACATACCGCCCATGTCTTGAGGTAGTTCATTATGATGCGATTTACCTTCTATGTGCGATTTGATTGGACAGGAATCACAGGACTGATTTTTCTAATCCCCATGGTCAAGATAAATTAAGTAGTGACTGTAGGTTGAAGGAAAGTAGTGGAGTAAAAAGTACCGATACAGCACTAAAAAAGTACTCAATGGAAAGTAAAAGTACACATTTATAAAACTACATAGTAAATAACAATTTCTGAGAAAAACTACTCAATTACAGTAGTTTGAGTATTTGTAATGTGTTACTTTACACAACTGATGATGGCATAGCAGTCAAAATAGGACAAATGAGCTAAAAGTTTTGGATGTTTGTTAGTGACAAATTGCAAAGCAACTATCCTTTGGCTTCCCCCTCCCTCCCCCTCCAGGCTACAGGACAGTTCTTAACAACACCATTACCTTTAACCCACAGCTTCAGCAAACAGTTCAGAGCAGGGTAAAGTATACCTCTTAGTATTAAAAAGGATGTAAACCTATCCATTTAGATTTTTAACTCATTAGCCTTTAACATTTGATATGAAACCTGAATTAGTATTTCCGAATGTGTAATCTGTCCAGAAAAGTCTTCTTCGCTTCACCTTCTGCACGAGGTCTGTGATAGAAAAGCCAGTTTTGGACCTTTATTTTATCAAAATGATGTGATCTTTGGATTGCCCTTTGTCTTGGAGGAAAAATGAATTCTCATTTGCATTAGCGCGTCTAAATGTCAAGCTCAGATATTTTGTTAGACATTAGTGAAGCTGGCAGCCACAGGAGCAGGATAATTGCACACAGCCTTCTGCAGGGATTTACATAATTTCAGACAGCAATTAAAGAATCCTTGGGAATTTTATTCCTGGCCTGCGTCTCAGTCTCCGTGTCTCTCTATTTCTTTCTCTCTCTCTCTCTCCCTCTCTCTGATCTCCCGCCCCCAGCACCTACACCAGTACAAAAGGAGCATTCGTTTACATTAAGCTCCATGCTCCGTGCTGTTCATTTGCATGAAATTAAAGGTTTTCATGATCTTGAACAGCAGGGTAACATTTAAAATGCTGTTTTAAAGCTTTCACCTTGGAATAATAAAATGCCTCTCGCTCTCCATTCTCCCTCCCTCTTCGTCTCGGGCTGAAGGGAACTGCTTGTTTCCTCCACGCGGTAACCTTTCACACTTCACAATAGTCATTTGCAATATTGCACTTTGAATTAGGAGTGAGAAAACTTTCATTTACATGCACACACTTGCAAGACCAAATGTGAAATAGTCTTTATCTCGTGTCACCCTCAATATTGTGTTTAAGTATTAGCAGTGAATAACAATTCACAGACCTGCATTCGCCATTACCGTTTCTTTGTAAAGGACGGTTTAAAAGAAACTGGCCCTGCATTTGATAATGTGTATGTCTTTGCTGTTGTTATAAGTAAAATGCAACACAAGGTTTAAAATGCAGTATTGCAGTATCGTAAAAAGTACTTCAATGACATGCTGCATATTCTGAAAGTGTGCAAACAGGAGAGTGGGAGATTTTAAAGAAAGAAAAAATGACAACAATTGTTGTGGCGTGAGTTTGAGATTGTAAAATTGATAGAAGAATCTACAAATTATCCATTGGTTAAATTTTAGTTATTGACGTTAAATGTTTTAATAGACAGAAAGATATGCTTAAAGTCAGGCTACTATTCACACTATGTGACGAGAAATAATTCAGTGAATTGGAATTCTGTTTATCCATCATCCCTCTGTCTCACTCATGCTCCATCCATACATCCATCAGTTCATCACTTGTACATCATCCATCCATTCATCACTCTTACATCATCCCTTCATCCACCCATTAAGTTTACTTTATCCATCAATCAATCACTCTATCATCTTCCATCATCCATTCATCATTCCACTGCTTCACCAATCCGTTCATTCACATATCTATCGACTCACTGCTTCATTCATTCATTCATTAATTCATCCATCCATCTATCCCTCTTACAATACATCAATCATCCATATACGCACTGTATCATTCATCTATCTATCCATTACTTTTACATCAAACATCCCTCCATCAATCATCCATCCATCCATCCATCCATCCATCCATCCATCCATCCATCCACTGTCTTATTCATCAATCCATTCATCACTCTTACATCAACACTCATTAATCACTCTATCACCCATCCATCACTGCATTATCCATCACTCTTACATCAACCATTCATCATTTACTCTATCATCCATCAATCACTATATCATCCATCCATCCATCCAACATTTTTTACATAATGTACATTATCTATCTATCTATCTATCTATCTATCTATCTATCTATCTATCTATCTATCTATCTATCTATCTATCTATCTATCTATCTATCTATCTATCTATCTGTCTGTCTGTCTGTCTGTCTGTCTGTCTGTCTGTCTGTCTGTCTGTCTGTCTGTCTGTCTGTCTGTCTGTCTGTCTGTCTGTCTATCTATCTATCTGTCTGTCTCTCTATCAATCTATCCATCAAAATTGATAAATGTATTCCATAAAATTTCTGTTTTTAAAATGGGTATTTATAATTCTACATACTTGGTATATTCAAATGTACAAATAACACATTTTCGAGGCAAGACAGAGTCTACGTTTTTCATTCAGCATGCACAGCTCTATGTAACAAAAATCATATTTTAGACCACAACATTCTTCCAGTCCATGCACTTGTCACAGCTGAAGCGCTGAATAAATTTGTCTGAAACCGTCCACAATTCAGCGAATAAGCCCAGCTGAATATTTATACAGCAAAGACCTTGTGTGTAAATAACAGGGCTGAGGTGTCAAAAAAGCAGGCACACATTTTGAATAGATAATGTTATAATATTATAATCTCAGCGACCCTACTGGCACAGATAAAAACATCAGGGAGAGATGTGTTCTGGTGTGAAGATACTGCCTGCCTAACTAATGCTCTCCAGAGCAGTGCTTTAATTAAGTCCCTATAGGTTCCAGTCGAGCTGATTAAAATAAGCACTTGTGGAGGCTTTCCTCACACAAAGCCTTCTTCCATGAACTGTTTTCTGCCCCCTTTTCTCAGGACCAAGGGTTAAGAAGTACCGCTGTTGGGGAGACATTGAAAAATCACACTAAGGTTTTCCACGGAGGGCCAAGGCAGCGCTGCTCCTTTGAATATAATCACATTTAAAAGTACTTTGGATATCCTGCTTCTTATTGGACACCCAGGGAAATTACTGCTTACCAGTGATATGGGATTGGTCGTTTTGCGAAAACCCAACGGACTTAAATTACAACACTGCTGCTTGTGCAATTGCCCGGCTATTGTTGGTGTGAAAAAAGATGACACATTTGTTAAGCTCCATTGAGCAGAGGGATTACTTATATGGAAGCTTTCTTTGAAAAGGAGATTCCAGCACACACACTTTACATACGCATTTCCACGCTTCCTTAAGGCATCACAGGGCTTTTTTTTCCCCCCTTTTTGCGCATGAGCTTCGCCTGCAAAATAAATTGTGACAGTAACTCAATATGAAGTGAAATAGCTGAGAAAGCCCTGAGTTCACTTGCGCTGACAGTGCTGTTTAATTCCATCTCGTGCCGGCCCTGACATTTCTGCTGCCACTAAATATTAAACATGTATACCCCTTTCATTTGCATCCGGTAATGAGTATGAAGACAGCACCCAACTGGTCAAGCCTATGCTATCACACTGGCTCATATCGAGTCACGTGCCGCAGAGATAGAGGGAAAGCGAGCGAGGAGACACAGATTTTTCTCCATGACCTCTGGGTTGACATTTTGCCTGCTTTTGCACACATGTCTCCCCTAAAGCTTGAAGATGCACACCGCTCGGTGTCCAAAAGCCCTTTCCCTGGTGTTTTGGAACAGCGGTATATATGCCAGGAGAGGCAGAGTTAAACGCATTTGCTCCAAATGCCAGCCGATCTTGATAATGCTATATATATTCATGATCTGGCAGCCACGAAAGAGCAGAAGCCAAAATACGCTTAGTAATTCCTCGTGTTTGCGTCAGATCTGAGGCTATCAATCTGCAGATAAACTTTCATGTATTAGAGGATATGTGAAGGAGCATTTGAGGTCATGGCTGAAATGGTTTGGCATTAATGCTGGTTAGTTATGAAAATGATCAAATATGTATGATATCATGTGTGACTTGGAAATGATGTTTAAAATGGCGAACAATGGAAATTCTGCTGTACAGGAAGGCTGACAATAAATAAATACATTTTAAAAACTATCTCTCTCTCTGTATGTATATATATATATATATATATATATATACACACACACACACACACACACACACACACACACAAACACACACACACACACACATATATACATATATATATATATATATATATATATATATATATATATATATATATATATATACACACACACACACACACACACACACACACACACACACACACATATACATATATATATATATATATATATATATATATATATATATATATATATATATATATATATATATATATACAAACACACACACACACACACACATACAGTATATATATATATATATATATATATATATATATATATATATATATATATATATATATATATATATATATATATATATATATATATACACTGTAAAAAATAATACTCTACATATACAACTGATAAATGATAAATTTGAGGTAACAGATTACAAGCAATATTTAAAAATTCAATTCAATTCAATTCAATTCAATTCAGCTTTATTTGTATAGCGCTTTTACAATGTAGATTGTGTCAAAGCAGCTTCACATAAATGG
Source organism: Danio rerio (assembly GCF_052040795.2). Lineage (NCBI taxonomy): Eukaryota > Metazoa > Chordata > Actinopteri > Cypriniformes > Danionidae > Danio > Danio rerio. The sequence goes on from NC_141028.1 coordinate 35,703,380, forward strand.
TCATAGTAACTGGAACAGTGTGGTTCAGTAACTGGAACAGTGTGGTTCAGTTTTTAGTGTTTAAGTTCAGTTCAGTTTAGCTCAGTTCAGTGTGATTTAATCATTACTGAGAGTTCAAACACTGAAGAGCCAATTCATCGATGCGTAGCTCTACCAATCCTGAACCATGCGAGGCAGTGGCGACAGCGGAGAGGGAAAAAAAACTTCACCTGATGGGAGTGAAGAAAAAAAACCTTGAGAGAACCAGACTCAGTTGGGCACGACCATTTTAATTTCTCCGCTGGCCAAAAGTCTAGTGCAGAACTTCATTCGTCGTGGTTTAGGCTGGAAGATGGCCTCAGCGAAGACTCGTCTGTCCCTGGAGCGTCGCTGGAATCAGACTCATGTTCTCCACTCCCCACGACCATCAGAGCAGCAGCAGCTCAGGATATGGCCTGGTCCCGGATATGGAATCCTTGGGATCATCACGTCGCTGGTCTTGGATCCAATCAGTGACTCCGCATAATCTGAGGACCTCGGGATGAGTATCCCCAGGTGAAAATAGAGAATAAAGAAAATAATTAGCGTAGCTGCTGTTCATAGTGTATATAATCAAGATGTAGGAGCCAGTGTGGAACCCGCTAGGTGATGCATTGAGTGTATGCTTTACTAAACAGATAGGTCTTTAATCTAGTTTTGAACTGGGAGAGTGTGTCTGAGCCTCGGACGTTATCAGGAAGGCTATTCCAGAGTGTAGGAGCCATGAAAGAGAAGGCTCGACCTCCTTTACTTGATTTTGCTATTCTAGGTACTACCAGAAGCCCTGAATTTTGAGATCTTAAAGAGCGAGTTGGTTTGTAGCGAGACAGAAGGTTGGTTAGATAAACAGGAGCTAGATTATTTAGAGCTTTATAGGTGAGAAGTAATATTTTAAATTCAATACGAAACTTAACAGGCAGCCAGTGTAAGGAGGATAAAATTGGGCTGATATGATCATATTTTCTAGACCTGGTCAGAACTCTGGCTGCTGCATTTTGTACTAATTGAAGTTTGTTAATAGAGGATGCTGGGCAGCCAGCAAATAGAGCATTACAGTAATCCAGTCTCGAAGTCATAAAAGCATGGACTAGCTTTTCTGCATCTGAGATGGATAGCATATTTTGTAATTTAGCGATATTTCTCAGATGAAAGAAGGCAGTTTTAGTGACATGGGATATATGGTTTTTAAAAGTTAGATTGCTGTCAAATATGACACCCAGATCTTTTATATTAGAGCTAAAGCTAACTTTGTATCCTTCTAATTGTAAATTGAGTTGCGAGATCTGCTGTGTGCAAGATTTAGGCCCAATAAGTAATAATTCTGTTTTGTCTGAGTTTAAGAGAAGAAAATTGTTGGTCATCCAGTCTTTGATGTCTTTGAAACACTCAGTTAGTTTAGAAAGTTCAGACGTCTCGTCAGGTTTAGTTGAAATATATAATTGAGTATCATCTGCATAGCAGTGAAAGCTGATCCCATGTCTTCTAATAATGTCTCCCAGAGGTAGCATATAAATTGTAAACAGTAAAGGGCCTAAAACTGATCCTTGAGGCACCCCATACTTTACTGGGCAGATTTGTGAAGGCTGTCCATTAAGATTCACAAACTGGTAGCGGTCAGTTAAGTATGACTTAAACCATTGTAGAGCCTGTCCCTGGACACCTGTAGACTTTAAGCGATTTATGAGGATATTGTGGTCTATGGTATCAAATGCCGCACTAAGATCGAGTAAAACTAATAGCGAGACGCACCCTCGGTCAGCAGCTAAGAGTAAATCGTTGGTTATTTTCACTAAGGCGGTTTCTGTACTGTGGTGAGCCCTGAAACCTGACTGAAACACTTCAAAAATATTGTTCGTCTGCAGAAAAGAGCATAATTGAGTGGAAACAACTTTTTCTAGTATTTTAGACATAAATGGAAGATTTGAAAGATTTGAAATTCAACATATTTGCATTGAGTAACAATGAATTGAATTAGCTTATTTAAAATTAATCATTTAAAATGAGTAGCCACAAACAGTACTTAAAGAAATTAGCAAATTTTAAACTAAATTATGAATCTAATTGAACAGAAAAACCAACACAATGTTAATGAAAACTACTCAATGTTTTTATTTTGATTTACTGTAACATAAAATGTGTGGAGCCTGTTCATCAGATCTAAAAAATAACACTGCATAGTGCATATCAATGCAATAAAATTAAGGTAACATATTACAAGCAATGTTAATAATTAAATTCAACAAGTATGGATTGAGTAAAAATGTATTAAATTCAGCTCAAATTAGTGGAGACTGTTCAGCAGTGTTGAGCTCCAAAAAAAATTAACAAGCTCATAATAGACAATACATCAAATTATAAACACAATAAAAAAAAGTGTACATTCAAACATACTAATAATTACTAATAATATTAACAAGGACTTTTATTATGTTTTTAAGAGCATATATATAAATATATATATATATATATATATATATATATATATATATATATATATATATATATATATATATATATATATATATAAATATACACACACACACACACACACACACACACACACACACACCGAAGAAACAATAAATTTTGACATCCCTAATATATATATTCCCTAATATATGGGAGGGAGGAGAGTGCGGGTACTTACAACACTCCAGCCGCCAACTACTTAAAAATGCATAAACTGTGCACAATTTCCGAATAATGCGCAGGAGTGGTCGGTGACTCTGGTCTAATTTTAACAGGAGTGGGCGGTCTCACAATATCGCTCCCGAGCGAGCAAGCAGAGCGTGGTTGGCGTGTGTGTGTGTGTATGCGTGTGTTTGTGTTTGGTGTTGTCTATGTTTGTGAATGTGTGTGAATGAGAGACAGTGTGGTGCTGTGTGTCCATGTATGTGTGTGTGTTTATACAGACAATTTGTTATAGCCACCCCCCAAAATATAACACTATGTATGGAAAGCATCGTCGATGTTGAATTGAACTGAATCGATGGCATGATAATCGTAACCGAACCGTGAGACCAGTGTAGGTTCACATCTCTAAAATATGCACGCACGCACGCACGCACGCACACACACACACACACACACATGCGCGCACACACACAGATGATTTTGCTCACATTTTAAGATCATAAAACCAAACAATGTGATTTCCCAGTATTTCACAAAAATGAAAGTAAAGCAAACACTACTATATTACTATGGTACATTATGTTGTCCAACAGCTGCAATATTTGTCAAACAAATCTGCTTGTCACTCATGTGGGCAGAGTAACACAAGGGTGAAGAGGCTGAACAATTGTGCTGATATTACTTTCTCACGGCTATCAGCCAATGAGATTCGAGAACCAGACAGAACTGTTGTACAAACATATATGGCCCGTTTCCACTGTCAGTTTGGTACACTTTTATAGCCGTTTCCACTGTCAAAAGGTACCCAACCGAACTGTACTGTACCATGTTTTAGGTACCCTTTAAGTACCCTTTGCAAAGTGAACCTAGCACAACAAAAGGATACCAAAAGGCGTAGCTAGACGCGCATATAAATGCTATTGGTTTACAGAGATATATCACTCGCTTGTGCAACAAGCCAGAATGAAAACAAAGATGCGGCCATGTTTTAAATACACAACCGAGACATAACACTGTAATAATATATCATACATATAACATTGAGCCATGGTCGAACCTAGCTTAAACAAACCTTGTAGTCGTCTTGATGAACAGCCACAAAAAGCCAAGAAGAGCAGAATATACCCTGTGCCCCGTAGTTTTTTTACAAGGTCATCTGAAGCGCAAATACTTTTGCTTTCTTGCGTGAGCTTGCTGCACGTCTATATTTGAAATAACAAACTTCTTGAGCTAATAATAATATTGAGAGTGTGATTATTGAAGTGCTTCTGACATCTGATCCTTTCAGAAACGAACAAACGCATGAGTAAAGCACGACAAAAAGTAAAAGCTGGAAAAAGCAAACAAGCAAATGATTCTTTCAGCAACTTAAAACTTGAACAAACTGCCATGTTTAACTATTATCACTGTAATTTGGACTATTATGAACTGGGAATGACGGAATGACTTTCTAACAGGAGGTTACATGTGCTGATGTAGATTAAATATACAGATGAGAGGTTTGCTCTGACTGTGAGCACCATATTGCGTTGTTTTTGAACCCAAATAAGGACTATATGTATGTTATGTGTAGCTTTTTTTGTAACTGGTAACATATCAGAGACTGTAAGGGTCTGTATGTGTTCATTTATGTTGCATTTATTTATTTTATATAATTGCACGTTACAGTAGGCTATTTCGCACTATTATTGATTTTTTCAAGACACTAGTATTCAGCTTAAAGTGACATTTAAAGGCTTAACTAGATTCATTAGGTTAACTAGGCAGGTTAGGGTAATTAGGCAAGTTATTGTATAATGATAGTTTGTTCTGTAGACTATCAAAAAAATATATAGATTAAAGGGGCTAATAAATTTGAAAATTTAAATTTTTTTTTTAAAATTTAAAAAAAATTAAAAACAGCTTTTATTCTAACCAAAATAAAACAAATAAGACTTTATCCAGAAGGAAAATATTATCAGACATACTGTGAAAAATCCCTTGCTCTGTTAAACATCATTTGAGAAATATTTAAAAAAGAAAAAGAAAATTCAAAGGGGGCTAATAATTATTACTTCAACTGTAGATGACAAGGACAATTACAGCATGACTTAAAAAATGATAAAAAGCAGCTTAAATGAACACCCATTTTTCACAATCAAATTTAACAAATTTTATCTTTGTCTGCAGTGAGCTAAAACAATATAATTTGTTTACTTTCTCTATGTTTCATGTGAAACACACACACACACACACACACACACACACACACACACACACACACACACACACACACACACTCAAAGCACATGTCTACAAGCAAGACGAAAGAAAAGGAAAAGATAAAAAAGCCCAAAAAATCATGCCATTTTCTCTTCTCTTTGACAAAATCTCCAGACAGCACAGGAATATAATGACTTTCAAAAGGAATCATCTGTCTCGGAGCTCTGTGAAGAAACTTTACAAATTAATTTCACTTGTGAGGCACTTGGCAGGATGTTTCTTTTCTTTTTTTTATATGCTTAACTCAGAACGCAGCATTGTGCGTATCATTCTCCCTCACCGACGCTGGATGTCGAGAGATTTTGAAGACCTTTCAGAAGAATTGTATCGCTTTAATAAAATGAATCAGATGTGTCAGGTTATCAAACTATGATCAAATGCAGAGCTGACTGTTGAAAAGACGCAGGAGCACTTCAAAGCAATGGGATACCACAAAAAAAATATAATAAAAAAAATGTAGGGGGAGAAATAGGGGATATTGAAAAGTGTCTCTGATTTTGTTCAGGTGTGGGGTATTTCTTGTAATTCTATGTAGTCCACATTGTTTGGTACATTACATGCAAATAGTAGCATCAAATCCTGTCCACTTCCCAAGAGAGTGATGATTCGTCCTGAAGTTGGCTGATGTTTGCATGTCATGTTTGCGTCAAGTGTGCTTATTGCCTTGAGTCGGAACAACAGGATGTCGCTTAGGTACTTAGTCACAGGTTCACTTTTCGCTGCCTCAGATTCTCTGTCACATACGGTCGCCTGTCATTTTGTAAGAGGTAAGCATCGAAGTAGCCTTGCAACAAAACTATCATAACACTGTCATCATAATGCTTAGCGAGGGACTATTTTCTTTGCCATTTCTTTCTTGAATACTTTTCTGTACAGTAGTTGTGACTTCAAAGGCACATTAAAATCTTTTACATTTTTTATTACAAAAAAACAAAACAAAAAAACACAAAGTTTCCATCAAAAACAGATCTAATAGAAAATTGTTAGCATTTGGATAACTGGCAGGTTAAAGCAGCGGTCACACTGCACTTTTTACCCCATAGACTTCCATTAATACAGCTGCAAATGTGGCAGACCAGAAAAGCAAGCTTGAGCGTTAAGTTTCACAGTTTGCTGAGTTTGAAAGTTCAAGCTTGGTGATCTCTGACCTGCGAAATCGCATCACGTAAGACCAAACCATGATCACAACATGACCTCTCTATACAGAAATTTAAAATATGGACCAATCGCTCTTTTTTCATGTCTAATCATCTTGTTTAATCCCTCCCCTTTTTGCAGTGCAGTACATAAGAATATTGCTTATATATGTGACTGCGGCATAAGTGTTAGCGAAACAATGAAGAACTTCAAAAGTCATCTTAGCTTGCTCCACCTGGTTTGAAACACAAATTGTTGCTATAACTTTCACTTCACACCACTGTTTAAAGTTTAAAAAAGAGATTTAAGAAAAAGTATTTTATTTTTCTTTAGAAGTAGTATGTTTTTGATGAATGAAACACAATGTAAGCAGACAGGCTGTTAGCCTAAAAATGCTACTCTAACTCAGGGGTCACCTATCTCGTTCCTGGAGGTTTAGCTCAAGGAGTTTAGCTCCATCTTGCCATAACACACTTGCCTGGGTGTTTCAAGTATACTAGTAAGACCTTGATTAGCTTGTTCAGGTGTGTTTGATTAGGGTTGGAGTTAAATTCTGCAGTACACCGGACCTCCAGGAACAAGTTTGGTGATCCGTGCTCTAACTAAAACATTTATTTAAACTGCACTCCACCCTTTTCTATATATATATATATTTCTGTAGCTTTTAGTTTGTCAATTTCAAACACAAATGTTATAACGAGATTACATTAAAATCAAAAAATCGTTGCACTATTTTGCTGTTTTGTTTGTTTGGAAAAAAAACATGCATTCATTTTTTCTTTGGTTTACTCCCTAATTAGTATATCAGTATTGCTGATTAAATTTATTTATTTTTGAATTTATATTTACTTTCAAAAATTACAAATAACCTGCTTTCACATCCATCAATTTGATCACTTATTTGATCCAAAATACAGTAAAAACTGTGACGTTGTGAAATGTGTTCTATTTTACGATTTAAAACATAGGCGGTGAGGTGGAGCTACGAAGGCAAATATCAAAGCAACTTAGGCTCTCATAACACCTCAACCGCCCTGATGCTGTAATTAGTGCAAAAGGAGGCCCCAAAAAGTACTGAGGACATAATAAAGAGCATTAAGACACTTTTCAAAAGGCCAACATGTGTTTAAGATATTTTTTTTTTTATTGGTCACATAAAATATTCTAATTTTGTGGAATACTGGATTTGGGCTTTTTATTAAATCTTTAATCCACAGTCATTGAAATGGAAACAAAGACTTGAGATATATCACTTTGAGTTTAGTGAACTAATATACAAGTTTCACTTTTTGAAACTAATTATTGAAATAAATGGACTTTCCCTCGATATTCCCATTTTCTGGCACAGTCCTGTATTCATGTGATGGCTGAAACTCAAAGCTAAAAGTGCTAGCTTGAAAATGCTAACACTTTCATAACTCTGAATAATAGTACTAAAAAACAATATATGCCACAAAAAAACACATTTTTTGTTCTACATCTGGTATGACATACACTCTCAGAAATAAAGATACAAAATCTGTCACTAGGGTGGTAGCTACCTTTTCAAAAGATACTTTTTTGATCGTAACAGGTCCTTAAAGGTACATATTAATACTTAAAAAGTACAAATACCTCATATTACTTTAAAGATATAAAAGTGAACCTTAAAGATACCTTTTGAAAAGCTACCACCCTAGTGACAGAACTTGTACCTTTATTTCTGAAAGTGTACCAATAATTTCTGTAGCTTTTACCAATTTCAAGCACAATGTTGACTATTTATTTCGTCTCCTCAGTGAACAGCGCTTGACTTCCATATATCAGCCTCATTTCTCTTCCATATTTTTTCTTGTCTAAAGCCTGGCAATAGTCCTCTATTATTTTAATACGCACTTGGTTTTAATACATTATTGATCTTTAGGTTGAACTAAAGGGCACTGCATTAGGGCCACGATTCTGAGGCTTTCTGCCGCATGACATTCATGTACTTGTGAAAAATTATACCAATTATGAAATCAACCAGCAGCTGCCTCAAAAAGCAATCAATTGTCACATCGAAAAGCATTTTGTTCCATTGCTATCAATAGCTTTTTGGTTACACAGAGGGTGTGAGAGTGGGGGTGTGAGGTGTTTAACGACCTACGAACGCTCGTTTTTCTTTGGCTTTCTTCTTCTGGTGGCTTTTGTCTTTTTCTTTAATTTATTTATTTGGTGGTGAGGTGGGGGGTGTTCATTTTTTTGAGAACAATAGGATTTGTATGTTTCCTAAGCAAAACATATGGAGGCATGGCGCATTGTGTCCTATTGATCTCCTCAGTGTTTTTAGCCATTTTCTTCCTTCATGTCTCATATCTATGATGGCAATTAAGGGAATGCAGGAGAGGTGTGTTTGTCACTCCTGGGGAGCCTGTCTCACCACGACACATGGACAATTAGCCTGAACGTCGCTGCTGTTGCAAATGAAACATGGGGCGATTCCTTTGAAAACAAGAAACTGCGGTTGCTCCTTCTTGTGGAAATAACTGAATATGTACCATTGCTGAAAAGTTCAGCTATGATTTTTTTTAATGTTTCTAAAAGAAGTCATTCACAATATAATCAATCTTACATGTGTTTGTATAAAAGAGTAATATTGTGGAATACTGTTAATATTGAAAATATTGGTTGGTTCATCCCAAAATGGAAATTATCTTGTTATTTAAGAGAATTAAGACACTTTAGATAAATGCTGAGAGATACATGTCCCTCCACTGAAAGTGAGCTTATTTAATGAATGAAGCACATCAAATAATCTTTTTTTTACTATATATTATCATCTGATTTAAATAATTCAATGGTATTGGTGATTCATACTCTATGATTGCTTAACAATATAAAACAATGACAAACATATCTCAAACATATCTACATATGCGCATACCATTGATTAGGCAGACTTTGTCATAAATAACTTATTCCTAATAGTTATATTATTTTGTCTTTGGCATGATTACAGTACAGAATATTTTACCAGTTGCCAGTTACCAATGAAAATTTCACAGGACTTGTCATTTTGTATTTAACTACATAGTTGTTTAGTAATAACAACACTTATTGGCCATTATATTAGGTACACCTTACTAGTACCGGCCTAGACCCCCTTTTGCCTTCAGAACAGCTTTAATCCTTTGTGGCATAGATTCAACAAGATACTGGAAATATTCCTCACATATTCCAGTTCCACCACATTCCAAAGGTGCTCTATTGGATTGTGCTCTGGTGACTTTGGAGGCCATTTGAGTACAGTGAACTTATAGTCAAGTTCAAGAAACCAGTCTGAGATTATTCGCTCTATTTATATTATCCTGCTGGAATGATGGATCCATGCTTTCATGTTGTTGACAGCAAATTCTGACCCTACTATCTGATTGTTGTAGCAGAAATCAACCCATCAGAGCAGGCAACATTTTTCCAATCTTCTATTGTCCAATTTTGGTGAGACTGTGAATTGTAGCCTCAGTTTCCTGTTCTTAGCTGACAGGAGTGGCACCCAGTGTGGTCTTCTGCCATCCACCTCATAATTCGGCGTGTTGTGAATTCAGAGATGCTCTTCTTCATACCTCGGTTGTAACGAGTGGTTAACTGAGTTACTGTTGCCTTTCTATCAGCTGGAACCAGTCTGGCCATTTTCCTCTAACCTCTGGCCTCAACAAGTCATTTGCACCCACAGAACTGCCGCTCACTGGATATTTTCTCTTTTTCTCTGTAAACCCTAGAGATGGTTGTGCTTGAAAATCCCAGCATATCAGCAGTTTCTGAAATACTCAGACCAGCCCGTCTGGCACCAACAACCATGCCACAATCAAAGTCACTTAAATCACCTTTCTTCCCCATTCTGATGCTCAGTTTGAACTGCAGCAGATCGTCTTGATGTCTATATACCTAAATGCTTTGAGTTGTTGCCTTGTGATCGGTTGATTAGAAACAAGCAGTAAGACAGGTGTACCTAATAAAGTGGCCGGTGAGTGTTTACATATATATATATATATATATATATATATATATATATATATATATATATATATATATATATATATATACATACATACATACATACATACATACATATATATATATATATATATATATATATATATATATATATATATATTTTTTTTTTTTTTTTTTTTTTTGTTTTTCTAAATTTTCATTGGTGAAGTATTATTTGTTATGCAAATTTACAAACATTCTTTATATACTTTTGGAGATATTGCCAATAAAGAAATATATAATGCTATTTTTTTTAAACTCAAATCCAAACGCTCTTCTTCTTTCTAAACCTCAGTGATTGTCATCATCAACATCTCATTCCTCTACATCTCTCCGTCTGTTCGTTGGTCAGTGGCTTTTGAAAGCATTACTCTGACTCACTCTTGTACCCTTTTGCTTGACTTCACCTGCAACATCTGTAAGTGAGTGAGACTCAGCGCAGGAAGCCTCCCGTGTGATTATTCAGAAACAGGGTATTATCTCCATCCTCACAGAAAGAGTGGATTTACTTATTTACATTTCACAGAGCCGCAGGTAACAGGAAGAGCAGAGAAAAAGGGCAGGCTCCACACTCCTGTGGAATAGTAATGCGCTCCAAATGCTCGCGAGGTCAAGTGTAAACCGCGGCTTCGACAATGGCAGACAGTCTGCATCTCCAAGCCCAACAACACTCAATCGTGCAGCGCTCTCAAGCAGAGAGACTTTATCTCAGAGTCTGGAGGCTCTGCTCATGTTTACAAAAGAAGTTCCTGCAAGAGGACGACACTCAACAATCAGCTGACGGAGATACAATCAAACAACAATAGAAGCTGAAACTTTATCGAAGATGTGACCTGCTGATCGTGTTCGCTGCTCTCTTTCGCAATATTTCCTGTCGTCTCTTTAATGGCGCTCTGCATTCTGATTCGCAGGGGTTGACCTATTGTGAGAATGGAACTGTATAGCATTTCTTTTGTATTTCTCTATAGTCTGATTTACCATTGGATGTTTAGGCTTTTTAGGTATGTTTATGAAATTTGAGTTGTAATAGAGAATAATTATTTTCTGGAAAAGTTATGTTGATAATTGTTTTACACTCAAAAAAAAATTAACAATAATAAAAATAAACAAATAGGCTTACAGATAAGGTTTAAGTATTCTAATGGCCTATACAATTTTTATCAATTTGGATGACGTACTTTTAAAATAACTAAACTGATAATTTTTACGTGATTGGTATTTGTAAGTTAAACATACTGTAAGTGAAAGAAACAAGAACAAGATTTATGCTAAAATATCAATAAATAAAATGTGTTTTAAATGCTTCTTAATAGTTGAAAACACACTGGATTTGAAAATTTGGAGCTGGACAGACGTGGCAGGCCCAAACGTATTGTGAGGGTCCTCTGTGAACATCTGGCTGAACCTCAAGTCAGAGAGATTTTTAACTTTCACCTCCGGAAGAGTTTTGACCAGATCCAGAGGGAGGCAGGAGACATTGAAACCGAGTGGTCCATGTTCTCCGAGTCCATTGTTGACGTGGCCGTGAGATGCTGTGGCCGTAAGGTCTGTGGTGCTTGTCGAGGTGGCAAACCACAAATCCGGTGGTGGACACAGGAAGTAAGAGATGCCGTCAAGCTAAAGGAAGAGTCCTACAGGGCTTGGTTGGCTTGCATGACTCCTGAGGCAGCTGATGGGTACCGGCAAGACAAGCGCACTGCAGCCTGAGCGGTTGCGGAAGCAAAAACTTGGACCTCGGAAGAGTTCGGGGAAACCATGGAGGAAGACTATCGGTCAGCCCCAAAGAGATTCTGGCAAACCGTCCAATGCTTCAGGAAGGGAAAACAGCTGTACATCGACACTGAGGCCGGGGGTTGCAGGGGTGGACTCACCCATCACCCAAGCTGAGGTCACTAAGGAAGTTTGCAAGCTCCGCAGTGGCAAAGCAGCCGGAGTGGATGAGATTCATCCCCTGTCCTCGCTGACACGTCTCTACAATAATCGCATGGAGGTCAGAGACATTACCTCTGGACTGAGCAACTGGGGTGGTGCTTCCCATTTTTAAGAAGGAGGACCAGAGGGTGTGCTCCAACTTTAGGGTGATTAGACTCCTCAACATCCCTGGGAAAGTCTATAACTGGGTACTGAGAGAAGGATCCGGCCGATGGTTGACCCTAGGATCCAAGAGGAACAATGTGGTTTTTTGTCCAGGCCGTGGTACACTGGACCAGCTCTATACTCTCAACAGGGTGCTCGAGGGTTCATGGGAGTATGCACAGCTAGTCCACATGTGTTTTGTGTACTTGGTGAAGGCATTCGACCGTGCCCCTCGTGGTTTTTGTAAAAATGTCAAAATGATCATTTAAGATTTAAGTAGTACTGCATTATTATTTATTTTAGCTTCAGGATACTGGCTGAAAAGCTATTCTTAAACACCCTGTCAAGCAAATTAATAAATTTAAATATACATTTATATATACTAATGTATTTATGTTAAGTAAACTTTATATAAACTAATAAGTATATTTATTAGTTTATACATTTTCTTTTTCTATATTTGTGTATTCATGTAAAAAAAGAAAAGTAGAATATATAAAACAATCTTTGATACAAGCGGTATGGATCTGCATAGGAAAGGCAAGGAATGGCACGACACCCTGTGTGTGAGACAAGAATAAATGAAGTGAAGGAACGGTAATGCAGACTGTTGGACTGGGGACTGACAGGCCCACAGTCAGGCCTGAAGCAGCTGAGCTGGCATTAAACACACAGGACGGGTGCGGAGTGAAGCGCTCACTCAGTTACGGGCGGTGGGAATAATGAAGGGACGGCTCGGCGGAGCAGAGCGGGGGGCGAGGATGAGGACGGCCCAGCCATCCAACTGGAGAATTTAATTTCGCGCAGGGGTCTCTCCTCAAGCGTGCGCTCCCATGCAGACAGACTATACCTGTGTTGGAGAGCTACTGCACTCTGGAGGCTTTATGGATCAGTGTTTCCTGCTTTACAGAGAGTGGATGAGAGGAAAAGGGTGGCGGAGAGTCTCTTGGGTGTCTGTCAGGATTGTTTATAGAGATCAGTCGTCTGATGAGTATCTTAAAATGGAACTATTGTGCAAAATTCACTCTGTTTTCTTTTTTTTGGAAACTATTTACAGTGTTTGAAAATATACTTCCGGTTTAGGAAACTTACATGACACTGAAACTAATTATTTTAATCCATATCCACAATAACCACTAAATTACTATGTTCCCTATTTTCATCATTTACAAATACTAAATTGAAATACCAAGATGGGTATGGATTTTGAAAGATTAGGTCTATAAAGAACTTACGCATGGAATAAACTTTTGTCCGCTAAGTAAACAATGTGAAAAAACTATGATAGAAACACAATAACCAAATAAATTCCAGCATAAACATAAAAAAATTCATATGATTTTGTTTTAAAGTATGTGATAACAAAAATGGGCACGATGGGACAGCATTTAAGGCAATTCTTCTAAAGCATAAAAATACTATATGTTTGCAGATATTTAAGAAACATGCGCAAGTGAACATTCTTGTTTATCTGAAAAAACAATGCTGAAGTCAGATATTCCAGCATGATCTCACGAGAAAACGTAAGTATTTTATGTTTTGACAGTTTAGTGGCTAATTTGTATGAGTTCAGTCATACGGAAATGTACAATTTTAAAAAGGAGGCGTGTCACCTAACCTCACCCCCTAAACCCAACTGTCATTGGGGGATGAGCAAATCGTACTAAATTGTACGTAATAGATCATACGAATTCATACGAATTAGCCACTAAATCAAAAAAAGTTACGAATTGCTGTGAGATTGTGTTGGATATTTTGCTTTGAAAATGGGTTTTCCTTGCTGGAACGTCTGTCTTCGTTTTGACTCTTTTGCCCGCCTACTGCTAGTTTAGCCAATTATATTTCAGCAACCCAGGTTGCCTTGTTGAAAAAAAAAAAAACACATTCGATTCATTTATTCAGAAGGGCTCTTGAACCTTGCATCTGTGACCAAAATGCAACTTCCAGTGGACAGTAGCAGACTCTGAAATGAGAGGCAGATTCAGAGTTCTATATGAGGTTATTAATTAGCAAATAATATAAATATTACGAGCGTAAATAGGTGAGCAGGTTACATTGTAACCATGTGTCCTCACAACAAGCTAAATGACGAGATTTGCACTGATAAGCATTTTGGCTGTTTGCACCAGGCGAAACACGACTAATGTAAATACAGTGTTTCAGAAGCACAGAATATGCACTTACTCACGAAATGGTATGGTTTATACTCTAATACATATTAAACTTTTAACGTTATTAAATGTACATGCAGAATCACTATGTATTGGGTTTGCATTATGTCACAGTTCTAAAGTTTCAAGCGGTTTATTTTTTTTTCCAAGATCTGAGGTAAACCATCTGATGCTGCTTTCAGTAGTATGGCAATAAATGTCATGTAAAATGGTATTCAAACTCACACTGTTAGCATTTAACACTGAATAAACAACGCAAGGTGATCATTATCTAGTTTTCTGTTGTTCAGCCGCAAAAAAAAAAAAAAAAATCTAAAATATCAATTTGGGATGTTGGTTAGAACAAAAGCTCCTTTTAATATAGAGAATATTCCCTCTGTTGCGTGCCGTTGCTTTTATTTAGAACACGATTTAAGTCAGCTTTTAGGGTCGATCATCAGACTCGCTCCTCAATCTGGCAACCTGCGCTTGCATTCGTTTTGATCCAGGAATGTAATGCCTAGTTCAACCAATGGGTGTCACACCTACATACCGCATCTTTAATGGATAAACCAGCAGACTGAACACATACCAAAATATTTTAAATGTCTTTCTAAAATTCCTTAACCAAAGTCTGTCATCAAAGCGATTCAGTATTATCTTATTCGTAGATTAATCCTTGCATATTTGGCACGTGCAGTAGTGACCTAAACATATTTTCATCTACAATTAATCCTAAAAATTGGCAATACTTTTTAAAACTTTAAACCAATCACTCTAAATGGATACTTATCTATCTATCTATCTATCTATCTATCTATCTATCTATCTATCTATCTATCTATCTATCTATCTATCTATCTATCTATCTATCTATATCCTGTTTTAAGTCACATTTGATTCAAGGGAGAGAGACATGTAATATATGTGCAGACTTTCTTTCAGACTCACACGGACTAGCCCAAACCCACTACTAGAGTGAGATCAAACCAAGAACATCATGGGATGTTAATCACAGTTTCATCCTCAGCCCAGTTTCTCACTATGAGTTTAAAAAGATGATCATAATCTCAGCGTAGATGCTCCCTTATCTGATCAGAGCGCTATGAAGGGTTATTCATTCAATTAGGGATGAGCCATTGAGATAAGAAGCAGATGCTGGGTGTCAGGGATTAGGAGCGATAGCTGTAAGACTGCATCTATCCTCACATCACGCCACATACGCACAAGCTGGCATCTCACGCATGTGCGTTACATGCACACACAAACACACACACACGCAAACATAAAAACAGGAGCACACTGTGGGTTTTGGCTAAAAGGGACAGCTGTGGCCCCCCACATGCGCGCACACACACACACACACACACACACACACACACACACACACACACACACACACACACACATACAGACACACTTGCTGTGGTTCTGGGTCTGTGGTTTAGTGGACCTGCCAAGAGTTCAGGTCCTTTAAGTGGAAGTAATTGGGGAAGAACACGCTCCATTAAAAACAACTATTTAATACAATAATCATTCAATTAAAAAGCCCCTGTAGCGGCTGCCACAGCTCATTTGTGTCAACTGCATATTTTATTTGCAGAAAGAGGCACAGATTTACCATCACTTTTAACTGAAATATGCATCTTGAACATTTATTTACCCAGCACTCTTTAAATGTATACAGATATTAACATGGCATTTAATGAAAAATGATCGGTTAATTCAAACCATAATCCCTTCATTGTGACGCAATTTGCAGTTTATAGACAGCAATCTATTGATTTAGACTAGAATTTGTAAAAACTTTACAAGTAGGTTTACTCGAAAACAATATACTAAAAACATTTTGAAAACTTTTGCATACAAATGACAGTGTTGTCAAAATGAACCCATGCACAGAAAGACATATAGATAAAATGCAGGCCTGTAGCCAGCGGGGGTTCGGATGGTTCGGAAGACCGGGTACAGTATTTGTTCCATGCATGAGCTTATTTGTCCTATTTTGACTGTTATACCATCATAAATAGTGAAAACAATCCATTGAAAATGGCTTAAGACCAAGCACTATCCTTAGGCCTATGCTTACAAATATTTATATTTGAATAATATTTAAATTTTATCTGATGTAAGAAAAGTCATCTTTTGCTATTGCATTGTTTTTAAACAGAGAAAACATTTTACAGGTCATTTGTATTTTAACTCTTGGACCTTAATCTTGAAACAAAACTGACCAAAAAAAAAAAAAAAAAAAAAGGTGTGAATTACCAAAAGCAGCCCATATTGAAATTGAGTTGAATACTAATTTGGATATTGCTGTAATCCATGAACTTTAAAATTTATTTTTTTGACAATAGAGGCTAGAAAAATTGTTAATCTTGTAAATCTAAAAAAATTGGCCAAATTCTGACTGAGGAGTGAGGACACTTGAATGTGTTGGCCAGTTTGTTATTTGTCTAATAAATGACAATGGGCTACAGTTTTTAATTAAAAACTTTAACAGATTTCTATTTTTTTTCCAAATGATATATGATGTAATTAATATATATTTTAAAAATAAGTATTATTTCACATTTTCTTATTTTAAATCTTAAGGAAATATTTTGGCATATCATATGGTTATGATGACCATTCGACAAGCTAATTCAGCAACAAATAGGGCTTAAAATGTTACTAAAATGCAGTATTTAAATGTCATAATACAAAATAAGGCAAAAAACTGCAAAAAAGAGAAAAAAAAGAATCCATCCATCCATCCATCTGTCTGTCTGTCTATGTATCTGTTTGTAATCTGCATGTGTTTTTTTTTTTTTGCTTTTTAGCATCTATGCTCAAGAACCTATTTGTATCACTAATGAAGTTTAAAAAGAATTTTGCTGTTAACATTTTTTGTGGAAACCATGCTACATGATTATTTGATAAATATAAAGTCCAAAAATTGGTATTGGCAAAAGATTTATGCACTTCAGTTCCTTCACTTCCTTGGCCACAAGAGTATAAAATCAAGCACGCAGGCATGGAAACTTCTTCTACAAACCTTTTGTGAAAGAATGGACCCTTTTCACAGGACTGCTATGACACGTTTAATGATCATAATAATCTTTTTAATTTTTGAAAGTTTTTAATATTTTGATAAAAAAAAAAACGTATGAACAATTATACGCATTTAGGAATGTATTACATCATCTTTGCGCCAAATTACAAAAAATAAAAATAAAAAATACAGCTTTTGTGTTTCTAAATGCGAGGTGTTTCTGATGCAACGTCCATGGGGCTGAGAGTAAATTTGTTATAATTCTCTCCTCTGGCTGCCGTCATTAGTCTTACACAATTTATGAAAGTCTTGATAATACCATTGAGTTTTTCTTTTATTACTCCAGCAAATAGGAATGTAAAACATTTTTTGTTGTTGTATTCTTCTATTCACTGCGGTCAAAGTTTATCCAACCATGAAGCCTTCCACTACTAAGAAACCCAGAAATGTGAAAAGAGTCTATGGGTCATTCCCAGGAGCTCACCAAATTCACATATTATAGATTGCCACTTGTGCAGTAGGTACATTTATAAAACTTCCTCACTACTATCTATTCCAGTCACCTATTAAAAGCATTATAACACAGTGGAAGCAATTGAGAGCAAATATAGCTACAGACCTCCAAATATTAGGTGGACTTCAGATTAGCTCAAGAACTAGAGACCTTCATTGAAGTGATGTAAAGCACGCCACCACTGGTCTATAGAGCAGTGGATATGTGTTCTCTGGAGTGACCAATCATGCTTCTCTGTCTGGCAATCTGATGGATGAGTTTGATGATGGGTTTGGAGGTTGCCAGAAGAACAGTGCTTGCCTGACTCCATTGGTGGAGGGGGGTTATGATGTGGGGTTGTTTTTCAATGGCTTGGCTCCTTATTTCCAGTAAGAGGAATTTCGGATGCTTCAGTGTACCCAGACATTTTGGACAATGTCATGATGCCAACTTTGTGCTTACAATTTAGGCAAGGGTCATTCCTGTTTCCTGTTCCAACCGGACTAAAAGCAAACAAGGTGAGTGAGTTTAGTGTGAATGATTTTGACTGGCCTGCACCTCAACCCGACTGAACACCTTTAGGAATGAATTACAGCAGAGACTGTGAACCAGGCCTCATGAGTGCCTAATCTCACAAATGTGCTTCTAGAAGAAATGTCAAATATTCCAAAAACACACTCTTATATTATGGAAACTCTTCAAAGAAAAGCTATTATAAGTTCAAAGGGTGGGCCGACTCCATATTAAACCCTACAGATAAAACCCTACCAATTAAACTAATAATTTTAAAAAGTATTTGGCGGGTCATGATATATCAGGGACTAAGTTGAAAACTGATGAATGAATGAAGAACTGTTTAGGGAAAACTATTCAAAATAAAAATAGACATTTTTTTGCACCATCATTTCATCATCATTTCCTTTATTTAGCCAGGAGATCACATTGAGACAGTACTGTCTCTTCTTCCAGTGAGACCTGGTCAAGATGGCAGGCAACACATAAAGTTTCATATAAAAATCACAAAAATAATACCACAAAATTACAAAAACACAAATTCATAAAAACATCAGCTCATAAAAAGCAATTAAAGGTGTCCTTTAAGATGTTGTCTAAAAGATGTTTAAAAGTACTCAGAGTCGGAAGTGTGTCAAGATTGAGCTGATTTTGCAGGTCATTCCAAGCCAGCGTAAACGAAAAAAGCATGTTTACCAAGTTCTGATAGTACCCTGGGAACTGTTAGACGAATACATGAACCAGATCTAGTGGTTGTTGGTTGTTGTTGTGAAATGTTAATAAATTAGAAATATACGATGGTAATTTACCTAAAAGAGCCTTTAAAATAAATAAATACAGATGTAATTTTCTCGTTTGATATAAAGATGACCAGTCTAAGGAATCCTAAAAAATACAGTGATGCGTCAGTGAGTCTGCACCTGTGACAAAGCGTTTTGCTGCATGATAAACAGAAAAGTTTTTTTAGTAGAGTAGCGGCTGCGTGCATATAAAGATGATCACCATAATCCATTATAGAAATGTACTCTCTACTAATTTTTTGCGGGTTTTATATGGAAAACTATTTTTTGACCGGTATAAATAACCTAATTTTGGCCTAAGCTTTTTCAGTAACTTGTCAATGTGTATATCAAAGGCTAATCTCTCATCAATTCAAATACCTAGATATTTAGAAGCTAACTCTTTCTATTTGAACACCGTTCAGAGTTGTAATTGTCTGGTCTATTAACTTAAGTGCGGCCACGCTAAAAATCATGTATTTAGTCTTTTTTGAATTTAAACCAATTTTAAATTTTGCAACGTACACTCTAATACTTGAAAAGGAATCTTTAAATGCTGTACAGCTTGGTTTAAAGAATGTGCCGCTGTATATTTTATTGTGTCATCGTCATACAGGTGTATTTTAGCTGATTCTATTCCATGACCTATTCTATTCCATTTGGTACAACTAGTTTGTTTATAGATTATCATTTATTTGGATCACCTACATGCATTCACTATGAGTTTGCTTATTCTGTTGAACACAAGAGAAGATATCGTGCAATACAATACAAAAACTGGTCAGACTTGCATCTAAGATTTTTCTTGCATAACAGACAAGACTAATATAAGACAAGAGACAAGACTAATATAAATGAATAATAATAACAATTTCACACTTTTTTCATCTCCAAGACAGCCTGATGTACAAATTTATTTATTTTGTAACTTTTTTTCACTTTATTAAAACTTGGGATTGGCGGTTCATTCCACTGTGGCGACCTCAGATTAATAAAAGGGACTAAGCCAAAAAGAAAATAAATGAATAACACTCGGGATTCTAAATTGAAAGTTAACAGTATAGATTCATTATTCAACACATGACTACAATTTCTCAAGAGACTTTCCTATTATCTTTGAACTAATTTTAATCTGGTTTATCTATTTTTTAGATTCTGAATAACAGAATTACAATACTGCAGAACACACATAAATGCAGACATAAAAAAAAGTCCAAGAATCTTTTTCAATGCTCCAAAAAAAACTAAGACGAAAAGTGTTTGGTTGCTATCAGCTACATGATCTGGTTATGAGCAGATCTAGGATCATGTTGAGGCTGAGAAGTTGACATAATTTAGATTTTTGGATGAACATAATATACTTTAAGCACAATTTCATGTTACAAGTATCTGCACTATACAATATGACAGAAGAAGATAATACTAAATGAGAGTAGAGAGTTTCAATGGCAAAGTTCAATACTTCAAAGGGCAAAGAAGAGCAGACAATTTGCAGAAACCACATGACATTTGCCAAGGTTAACATTGACAGCATATTAATCACCATCTAGGTAAATGAAAAAGTATAATCCACATTAAAGAGCTTCACATTTACTGTACTCTTAAGTGCCTCGTTGTAAAATCTTATCGAGAGGCTGATTTTAATCAGATATTAAATATCGCCGGTGTCTTACAAAGATCACTCATCTCTCTGGTGGCGCTTTAGAGAAGGCCTGGTTAATTAAAGAAGCGTGGTCTCATCGGGCTCCTGTACGCTTCAACAACAGATGTCTTTTTATGGCTGCGTCCCACTGAAAGAAGAACAGAGCTGATGGGCAACATTTACACTTTGCATCAATCAAAGCCTATTGAGGAGCTTGGAGCCGTGAGAACATGTCTGTAAATAACACAAAGATTCATTCATATATAAATACTAACTTTTTGGTTAAAAAAGAAAGGAAGGACTGTGTGAAAATAGAATGTAACAATATTTTTTTTTTGCACATTATTACTCTCTAAGTAACAATTTACAGACTTTAAGGTTGCTTTATTTTAATCGGATTGACCAACGAAGCACACACTGTAAAACCCAAAAGTCAACTTTATCAAATGAAATGTGTAGTTAACTCAACATTCACAGAAAGTTAATTCTACTCATTTAAAAAGAAGTTCACTGTACTTATATAGATTAGTTTAACTCAAAAGGTTTGTAGCAATCGGTTTTCTCAAACAGTTTGAGTTACTTTAACTTTTTGGGTTTTACAGTGTACTTTTGTTCAAATTTGTATGGATTAAGTTAGAAATTGTATTATATTACTGATTATAAATTACACAATAAAAAAATGACACTGTATAGTCAAAGCCTTCCAGGTTTGAAAGATATTTTATTTATTTTTTGGTCAGGATTTTTTTTTTTTTTTTAGAAACGAGTGAATGCCATTTCATATGATGAAGACATAATATGTAAACATAAGACATGATATTTATATAAATCTATAGTTTTTTCAGAATGTAATCAAATAAAAAGTAACTATAAAATGCAGGTTTTAAAAAGGCAGAATAATTAAATTTCAAGTGCTTAATATTTAAAATCTGACAACCCAAATTATATGTTTTTGTATTCAGTTACAACTAATCACTGTAATAGGTTGGGCCAGACATAATCTGTGGTATTTTTTGCTGTTTCTGCTTTGGGTTTTCTAAAATAAATAAATAAATAAAAATCCATATAAAATAAAAAATGCAGATGTACACAAAACAATTGACACTATAGACTTAACACATTATATTTTCATTCATTCATTTTCCTTTGGTTTAGTCACTGTTTGAGAGGTCACCACAGTGGAATGAACCGCCAACTATTCCAGCATATGCTTTACATAGCGGACGCCCTTTTAGGTATAACCCAATACTGGGTAACACCCACACTCATTTACATCCACACTCATATACTTTGTACAGTTTAGTCTATTCAATGCGCCTATTGCGCATGCCTTTGGACCGTAGGGGAAACTGGAGCACCTGCAGGAAACCCACGCCAACCTGGGAAAAACATGCACACAGAAATACTAACTCCACACAGAAATGTCACCTGGCCCAGCCGGGACTCGATTAAGCAACCTCACATTCATACACACTCGATACACTGATAAAGATCAATTTTTGTTTACCCAATAGACCTGTACCTCACATCTTTGGACTGGAAACATATGCGAACACGGGAAGAACATGCAAACTCCACACAGAAATGCTAAATTGCCTATCAGGGACTCGAACCAACAACCTTCTTGCTGTTAGTGCTAACCTTTGAGCCGCACATCTGTTATTGTTAATTCATTCATTTTCTTCTAAGCTTAGTCCCTTTATTAACCTGTAGTTACCTCAGCAGAATAAACTGCCAACTTATCCAGCATATGTTTTACGCAGCGGATGCCCTTCCAGCTGCAACCCATCACTGGAAAACATCCATACACACTAAATCACACACATACACCATGGACAATTTAGCTTACCCAATTCACCTACCACATGTCTTTGGATTCCTGGGGAAAACCCAAGCACCCAGATGAAACCCACGTGAACACGGGGAGAACATACAAACTCCACACAAAAATGCTAACTGACCCAGCCTAGGCTCGAACCAGAGACCTTGCTGTGAGGCGACTGCACCCTTTGTTGTTATTATTATTATTTGGTTGTTTATTGATGATTTAAGTACTTGATTGATTGATTTTTTTTGTTCAAATAAGCAGATGTTGTTGTCTATATATAAAGTAAATTATATCAGCGCTTCAATGGTTAGAATTTCCACATGATATTAAAACACCATGTGCATCTCTGAGCCCCAAACTAGTCTGTGAGGCTTAAGATCACACTCCTGCTAATCCATCCACTAATTCGTCCTCCTCCCTGGTGAAACGTGTGACTTCCAGACACTTTACTACACTGTGTTTTGACGCTCTGAATGCATTGTGTTCTGCCTGCCTCAGCAAAGAAGCTCATTACTTCCATCCTTTTGTTTTATTATGTGCGGCAAATTAATAAATGGGGAGAGCGCTGAAAAAAAAAAACAGATATGAAAATGTATACTTTGCATTATTAAAAAGGCCCAGCCTCCAAAGGTTACACAGGGCTATTGTGGCACTACAGTGTGCGAAATGTAATTAAGAGGAGGCTGGAAGATAAAACCTCCCTCTTGTCATCTTTTCCTTTTTTTTTTTCGTCTGCCTTCCCTCCTGAAACTTATTCTCTCTGAACTAATTTTGCATGACATATTGCATTTCTGCATCACCTATCATGAGCATTTACCTGTGAATTAAACATTGCCTTGATACTGTATGCAGGCAAATGATAAACAACTTATTCATTCATTCATTGAGGACATCTACATTCAGCTATTAGTTTTAATAATAATAATAATTATAATAATCATCTACAAAGAAAACTTCAATAAGTAGGCGTGCATGTATGCATGTAAAGTAGTCAGCATAATTAAGTACACCCCATTTTGAAAATGAATACTTTTTTTTCATTTCTTAGTAAATATATGTAATGTATTTTGGTGCATAAACAAAACATATTTATTAAACAGATTTGTTAATTAAAATAATATTTTAGTCACCAAACATATTTAGAAATTGAAAGATAATATAGTTTAAATTCAAGCAAAATATTGCAAAAAAATTACAAACTACAAAATTTCAATTACATTTTTCATTTTTTTTTCTTTTGGTTCTCTTGACCTTTCTTCTTTTTTTTAATTTGTATTTAATATTTTTCTATAACATAAATTTGGGTCTACTAGTTTTTGGACTGTTATCGTAAGCTATTTTGTTAGGTAAGCTCCAGATTTGGCTTCAGTACTGACTAATCTAATGTATATGCACAAATATAATATTGTATAGCTTCCGATTAAAACTATGATAGATTTGGAAGGGTGTAATTATTTATAGTATGCTGAGCACTGAAAAGTATGTTTATATGTGTGTGAATGTATGTATTTGCTATGCTGATGTGATGCTGAATTTTCACTGTC